>NC_048576.1:62556080-62816080 GCF_013265735.2 Oncorhynchus mykiss
ATAGAGACAAAGACTGTTTCTCAATTAGCCTAATATTAGAATGAATGTTCCAATTCTTCCAATTTTATTCGAAGGATATAACAAACACACACATTGTTCAACAATAACCGCTGTTGTTAGACCTGCACTGTAGCATTGCTTTTGGCTGATACTACTGCTTTAGATGTGGATGCATGTGACATTCCGGAAGCTTTGAAAAAAACATGTTAAGTTGTGCGTGTTGTTCACACGCGTACCTGCCCTATCATTGGCTAGAATGGTCCCACCTGATCTTGCCTGTCTTCATTCGTTGAGCTCATGTATTTCCATTGTTAGAGTGGTCACTCGGCTCTCTTGTCAATATAATAAATAATCTTTGCTTCTGGACATGTGTATGAGTGGGCTTGTCTTTAAATGACCCGCCCAGTTCCTGCTGAAATTCTAAAGGTGATTGGCTACGCTTTGTGAGGGTGGATTTCACTGACGCATTCCGTTTGGAACAATAAATAGAGCGAACAAGGCTCCTTCCAGTTCACAAGTCTGAGAAGACGCATGAAGAAGTTCTTGCTTCAACAGTGATTGAACGGAACTCCTCTGCCTTCGTCCCGCATTATAGAACATTTTGGATTGATAACATAACACTTACCTGAACTATAATAGTAAAATAGTCGAATAAACCCTATTTTTGTACCGTTACTTTAGATATTAAAGAAAATCTGCCAAAATGGAGTCTCAGATCCGCCAGAACTATCACCACGATTGCGAAGCTGCTATCAACCGGATGATCAACTTGGAGATGTTTGCCTCCTACACCTACACTTCAATGGTAAGGAGTTTACCAAGATGACCGTTTTGTTTAACCTATATTATTCCTGGGCCTAAATGCCTCTTTTTCAACTTTCTTTTTATTCTGTTGGCCTAGATAATTAATAGCTAAGAAACTCCGTGAAGGGTATCTATCTTTGACAGAACGCGTAACAACTCATTGACAGGTTAATTGGCAGGTTACCAAGTGGACTACAGACTAGACTGATTCATGCCTTTGTCATAAAGTTTAGTTGCCACAACAAGAACATAATGCTCTGTCACGTTTGACTTTTTTCTTCTTCTAACCACACAGTTTTTTTTGTCCACCCAGGCTTTCTATTTCTCCCGTGACGATGTGGCTCTGCCTGGCTTCGCGCATTTCTTCAAGGAGAACAGCGAAGAGGAGCGAGAGCACGCGGACAAGCTACTCTCCTTCCAGAACAAGCGAGGTGGACGCATTTTACTCCAGGACATCAAGGTGAGCGCCTGAGCATCGAAAAACACATTTAGATTGTAGACTGATAAATGTCTTTACCACTTGTACACTCTCCTCCATGGAGTAAGTTGATCTACAGAACCTGTAGTCCTGAACATACTGCCTCTAACCACTGAACTGAATGTGTAAGGGGTGTAACTCTGTTCACTTTATCCTAACCTTAACATCTGCTAGTAGTCCTTAACACGTCTGTGTTCACTCTGTCCTGTGTAGAAGCCAGAACGTGATGAGTGGGTTAATGGGCTGGAGGCCATGCAGTGTGCTCTGCAGCTGGAGAAGAACGTGAACCAGGCCCTGCTGGACCTGCACAAGATTGCCTCTGACAAGGTTGACCCCCATGTAAGTTATGGTGAACCCACACATCACATGTATGTATCACATAGAATACAGGTACTGTCTCAGGAGATGATCAGGTTGTTGTAGCTCTGCTAATTATTGACATGATTGTGACCTGCTTCACATGCACACAATAGTCTACAGATGCACACTATGACGTTAATGCAAAAAGTGCAGCAGGTTGTCTAGTGGTTGGAGCTTTGGGCCGGTAACAGAGGTTGCTGGTTTGAATCCCGGAGCTGAGAAGGTAAAACCTATTTTCCGCCCCTGAACAAGGCAGTTAACCCACTGTTCCACATTAGGATGCCAATGTAAAGTATTTAACTGACTTGCCTAGTTAAATAATAAACTGCAGACACCTCATTATCTTCCCTTAGTCCATTACCACCAGGCTCTTGTATGTTACTGTATCTACAATGGTCTGTATTCATTCTCTTGTCTGACCTGTTTTCCCTCTTTAGCTGTGTGACTTCCTGGAGACCCATTACCTGAATGAGCAGGTGGAGGCCATTAAGAAGCTGGGTGACCACATCACCAACCTCACCAAGATGGATGCTGTCAAAAACAAGATGGCAGAGTACCTGTTTGACAAGCACACCCTGGGAGGCCAGAGCTAAACCACTTCCATCCCCAGGCTACGGCCTCCAGCCTCAGACCAGGACTCCTGGCTTCTCTGAGATCCTACTGGCGTTGCATTTATAGGGAGGGGAGAGTGTTAAACTGGTGTCTTGATGTTTCTGTTGACAACACTACTTGTATTTGAGGCATGGCTTCTTGTAAAACAATTAAAAAATATCACTAAAGGTTGTTGCTGTTTTCTAAGTGTTGACCTGTAGTAATGGATGTATCAGTCTTCAGGTTCTTTGCTGTCTTACTGATCATCATACCAGTGATAAATAGTGTTAATTGTAGACCTACTAGTGGCTGAGGGTCATGACAATAGAAGTTCAACATGAGGTTTATAAAGGATGTTACCTCTGACCACCGAGGGTGTCCTTTACTGTATCTAATAGTGCCATGTCAATTAAGCGACCAACTGTCAACACAAGCTCCATAGGATTGAAATTGTTAACTACAGTTGATGTGGACCTTTACTCTGTGCGTCACAAGTTTATTAGACAGCCTAGAGGTCAATCAAACCTGTTAACCAGTTGTGATGGGAAGTTCGACTTTTACTGACACCTAATATGTAAGCATTATGTTTCAGCCCAATTGTTCTCCTACAGCAAATTATTAATTGTATGCTCCAAATAGTATGAGTCTTCAAGCCTCTCGTTCACCATAAGGGACTAATTGGAGTTGTCATATGGTTGCAGCGCTACTGGTAATTTACTGAAGACGGTCATTTTGGTAATTGACAGGCAAGCTCAACTTAAACTTTAACTGGAACAAATATTGGTACACATTGTTAGTGTCCATATGGTACATGAGTTCCTTTTGGATAGGCCACCTGGTTAAAGGGGAAAATAGCCTAATCAGCAATTGCATTTTTAATAATTGCTGCTATATTCTTTCCACAACTGCCACCAACATTTACAACAAAGTATTGAAGAGTATCTATCGCAACAGCTAATGGGGATCCTAATAAATTACCGATTTGGGCTGCAGAATGAAGGAAAAGCAGCCAAAAAGTGCTCAGCATATGTGGGAACTCCAATACTGTTAAAGCATTCCAGATGATGCTGGTTGAGAGAATGTTAGTGTGCAAAGTTGTCATTAAAGCAAAGCGTGGCTACTTTGAATCTAATATTGTAAATATATTTCGATGTGTTTAAAACGTTTTTGGTTACTTCAAGATTCCATGTGTTTTTTCAGTTTTGATGTCTTCACTATTACTATACATTGTGGAAAATAGTAACAAAGTTGGGTAAACAATGGGTAGGTTTGTCCAAACTTTTGATTGGTACTGTATATGCTTCAATAGTCTGTGCGGGGGGGGGATGTGAGGACCTGAGCTCTATGACCATGCCTCAGAACTACCTGGCCTGAACACTCCCCAGTCCACCTGGTTGTGCTGCTGCTCCAGTTTCTGCTGTTCTGCCTGCAGCTATGGAACCCTGACCTGTTCACTAGACATGCTACCGGGAGGGACCTGCTGTTTCGTTTCTCCATCGACCTCTCAACCTCTGCTGGGCTATGAAAAGTTAACTGACATTTACTCCTGAGGTGCTGACCTGTTGTGTCCTCTATAACCACTGTGATTATTATTTGACCCTGCTTGTCACCTATGAACGTCTGAACATCTTGAAGAACATCTTGAAGAACGATGTGGCCTTAATGGTCATATACAGTGCATTCAGAAAGTATTCAGACCCATTGACTTTTTCCACATTTTGTGACATTAAAGCCTTATTCTAAAACTGATTAATTGTTTTTGCCCCTCATCAGTATACACACAATATCCCATAATGACACAGCAAAAACAGGTTTTCAGACATTTTTGCAAATCTATATAAAAAATAAATAAATACGGAAATATCACATTTACATAAGTATTCAGACCCTTTGCTCAGTACTTTGTTGAAGAACCTTCGGCAGTGATTACAGCCTCAAGTGTTCTTGGGTATGATGCTACAAGCTTGGCACACTTGTATTTGTGGAGTTTCTCCTATTCGTCTCTGCAGATCCTCTCAAGCTCTGTCAGGTTGGAGGTGGAGCGTCGCTACACAGCGATTTTCAGTTCTCTCTAGAGATGATCGGGTTCATGTCCAGGCTCTGGCTGGGCCACTGAAGGACATTCAGAGACATGTCCCAAAGCCACTCCTGTGTTGTCTTGGCTGTGTGCTTAGGGTCGTTGTCCTGTTGGAAGGTGCACCTTCGCCCCCAGTCTGAGGTCCTGAATGCTCTGGAGCAGGTTATCATCAAGGATCTCTTTGTACTTTTCTTTGTTCATCTTTCCCGTGATCCTTGCTAGTCTCCCAGTCCCTACCACTGAAAAACATTCCAACGGTATGATGCTTCCATCACCATGATTCACCGTAGGGATTGTGCCAGGTTTCCTCCCGACGTGACACGTGGCATTCAGGCCAAAGAGTTCAGTCTTGGTTTCATCAGACCAGAGAATCTTGTTTCTCATGGTTTAAGTCTCACGCCATGATCTGTTTCACTTGTGATTGTCTCCACCCCCTCCAGGTGTCAATTATTTTCCCCGGTGTATTTATCCCTGTGTTTCCTGTCTCTCTGTGCCAGTTCGTGATGTCAAGTCAACCAGCGAGTATTTTCCATGCCCCTGATTTTTCTTATCTCTCTTTTGCCCGTCCTCCCGGTCTTGACCCTTGCCAGCAGCTTCAACTTTTAGAAGATTAGCAGGATAGTTAGGCTAATAATTTCAACCACCTACAGTAAATATATTCAAGTTCACAAACATTAAGTATTTGAAACTCAACCGCTTTTTCTATAATCCTGCAGATTTGTTTTATCATTCTCCAACGCCTCCAACATTACACATGCCTGCCCATCATGGTATTGGGAATCTGCTGACACTTGAGAACTCATCTGAATTAGAAATCAAACTCTGGTTCTCTTATTGCAGACCAAATTGTATACATTTTCCCAAGTTGTTTTTTAGAGAACATTGTATTGCAAGGTATGCTACAGTATATGTGTAGGATATGCTGTGTTGGCTAATTTGCATATGCAACTTAGTTTTTAAACGTACATTCTAGCATACATGACACACACATCTTTCTATCTAAACGCTTTTGCTTGGCTTTCTACGCAAAGTATATGATTGAATGTTTCTTTAAGCCAGCAGCTTGTAACTTGAAATGAGACATATAATCAGGTCAAAATATGACAACAACAAAAATGTCCCTGCCAGATAGCTAATGAAACACTAGCCTCATGAGCAGGCATATTGACAGTTACAGTAGCAGGCTGGGCTAGTCAAACTAACGTTGGCTAGCTTCGGAAAAAACTTGTCTAAATGGTCAACGGAGTTACCTCTTCATGGGACAATTTGTATTGCGTGCTGCACTTTTCAAGTACACTCAAAAACATATGTTTAACTCAAGCAGTTTGAGTTTTCAGACCTCACTTGAGGCTGTGTTTACATCCTAGATAGAAGCAGTGTTAAACTACACTTTTTATGAGAATATGTGCAAGAATTGAAGGTGCCAACAACTGTTATAGTTATAATAAAAATGTTTTACTGTCAAATATAAAATTCTGCTCCTCCCTCGATCGGGATCATTTTTTCTGCTTCTGCCCACAACCTACAGGCTACTGCATATTTGAATGAATACTTGAGAGAGTAGTACACCATTCACATTCTATTCCATATTCTGAGCCATAGGCCTATCCAAGCCTTTACACTTAATGTAGTTGGACCAAAGTTGGCATCGCGACACTCACTTTAATTTGATTGATAATGTATTTCTATCCCAGTTCACTTTTACTACAACAAAGTAACCAGCCTCTTTGTTTTCAGCTAGACTAACACAATACTTGTTTAATTTGATTCATTATAGAATCTTCCGCTTATTAGGACTGAACATGATTTATTTTATAACCATGTATGTACGTACGTATGTACGTATGTATGTATACTTTTTAATGAATTGATAGTGCAATTAAAGTGTGTAATCAAGTCAGCAGCTTCTTGACTTTACGTGCCTCGACTCCTATTAAGTTAATTGAATATTACACATTATTCATGTTGTGCCATATTCTGGTCTAGTGGTAATGCTGCTGACTCTGGACCACATATGGATTCAAACCCTGCCTACACATTCATATCTGTATTCTTCTACCTTTCTGTCACCCCCCTCTCATTCATAACTTGATATCTCAATAAAGAAAGAGAAAATAATAATATATACAGTGGGGCAAAAAAGTATTTAGTCAACCACCAATTGTGCAAGTTCTCCAACTTAAAAAGATGAGAGAGGCCTGTAATTTTCATCATAGGTACACTTAAACTATGTCAGACAAAATGAGAAAGTCACATTGTAGGATTTTTTATGAATTTATTTGCAAATTATGGTGGAAAATAAGTATTTGGTCACCTGCAAACAAGCAAGATTTCTGTCTCTCACAGACCTGTAACTTCTTCTTTAAGAGGCTCCTATGTCCTCCACTCGTTACCTGTATTAATGGCACCTGTTTGAACTTGTTATCAGTGTAAAACACACCTGTCCACAACCTCAAACAGTCACACTCCACTATGGCCAAGACCAAAGAGCTGTCAAAGGACACCAGAAACAAAATTGTAGATCTGCACCAGGCTGGGAAGACTAAATCTGCAATAGGTAAGCAGCTTGGTTTGAAGAAATCAACTGTGGGAGCAATTATTAGGAAATGGAAGACCACTGATAATCTCCCTCGATCTGGGGCTCCACGCAAGATCTCACCCCGTGGGTCAAAATGATCACAGGAACGGTGAGAAAAAATCCCAGAACCACACGGGGGGACCTAGTGAATGACCTGCAGAGAGCTGGGACCAAAGTAACAAAGCCTACCATCAGTAACACACTACGCCGCCAGGGACTCAAATCGAGCAGTGCCAGACGTGCCCCCTGCTTAAGCCAATACATGTCAGGCCTGTCTGAAGTTTGCTAGAGAGCATTTGGATGATCCAGAAGAAGATTGGGAGAATGTCATATGGTCAGATGAAACCAAAATATAACTTTTTGGTAAAAATTCAACTTGTCGTGTTTGGAGGACAAAGAATGCTGAGTTGCATGCAAAGAACACCATACCTACTGTGAAGTATGGGGGTGGAAACATCATGCTTTGGGGCTGTTTTTTCTGCAAAGGGACCAGGACGACTGATCCGTGTAAAGGAAAGAATGAATGGGGCCATGTATTGTGAGATTTTGAGTGAAAACCTCCTTCCATCAGCAAGGGCATTGGAGATGAAACGTGGCTGGGTCTTTCAGCATGACAATGATCGCAAACACACCGCCCGGGCAACGAAGGAGTGGCTTCGTAAGAAGCATTTCAAGGTCCTGGAGTGGCCTAGCCAGTCTCCAGATCTCACATCCCCATAGAAAATCTTTGGAGGGAGTTGAAAGTCGGTGTTGCCCAGCAACAGCCCCAAAACATCACTGCTCTAGAGGAGATCTGCATGGAGGAATGGGCCAAAATACCAGCAACAGTGTGTGAAAACCTTGTGAAGACTTACAGAAAATGTTTGACCTCTGTCATTGCCAACAAAGGGTATATAACAAATTGAGATAAACTTTTGTTATTGACCAAATACTTATTTTCCACCATAATTTGCAAATAAATTCATTAAAAATCCTACAATGTGTTTTTCTGGATTTTTTTCTAATTTTGTCTGTTATAGTTGAAGTGTACCTACGATGAAAATTACAGGCCTCTCTCATGCTTTTAAGTTGGAGAACTTGCACAATTGGTGGCTGACTAAATACTTTTTTGCCCCACTGTATAAAGAAATTTGTTTTTTCAAAACCATGTACTACCCAGACATGGTGACATGGTGAAGGGAACATAAATAGAATAATGGGTTTTGACATTGGTGGTGACTTTCTGAACTGTTATAGTTCGACCAACAGTTTAAAGTAATACAGAAAAAAAATGGTATTTGAGTTCTGATTGACTACATTGACAACATTTTCAGAAAAGTTGTTATATTTTCCCTTAAATTCACCAGAAACAACCATTCACAACTATTTGTTTAAAGTAAGTTACACAGTATATGTACGTTACATAGTATATGTTCCTGCTGTTCTCTCCCTCTTCGTTTTTCCTTTTCTTCAAATCTGGTATCAGCCGGTCTTCGCCCATTCATCACCCCTCATGTCTGTTTCTGCAGTCACAAAACTGCACCTCCTGTTTAGTGGTAAACAGCTTGAGTGAACTATCTTCATTTTTCCACCATCGTTGGTCTCAAGGTAGTTATTTTCTGTTATCACAGTGACAATGGTGGACGTTGTCACTGTGATAACAGAACAGAACTACCTCGATAATCCAATTAGTATGATATGTTTTGTATGGTGTGTATTAATTTGTGGGTGTCCATCCTCCATTTCATATTATATTTTACGAATTGTAATTTGTACAACATGTTACGAATTGCTAAACATATATGTTTAGAATTCCAATTTGTTGTGGCTAACGTTAGCCCGGTGGCTAGGTGCTAACATTAGCTAGGTGGCTAAATTTAGCTAGGCTAGGGGTTAAGGGTTAAGGTTAGGTCTAAGGTTAGGGTTAGGAGTTAGGTTAAAGGGTTAGGGGAAGGGTTAGCTAACATGCTAAGTAGTTTCAAAGTAGCTAAAAAGTAGTAAATCGTTGGAAAGTTGATCATTAGAAAAAAAGCTAAAGTTGTCTGTGATGAGTTACAAGAAACCATTGGGATGCTAGACGTTCGCCTTATATGCTCACCCAAACTTATCCTTTAGGCATGACACATCATTTAGTCAAAAAGTGATGTCCCTTTTTGCAAAAAAAAGGAATGCCAAGTATGTCACAGCCCTTTTTGTAACACTGGTTTAAGCATAAGTCTACTGTCACTCCCAACAGTCTGAAGAGGCTTCGACTCGTTGTCTCCAAATCTTTGTTTGCGCTCATAAGGAAAACATTACACTATAAAGTGAGGTTCAGTCTAGAACAGTTGATCAAAGTAACAGAGAGCAGGGCACATACTTCAAGGATTAACTATGTTGAAGATACAATGAACCTAGATACAATACATGAACCTAGATAGTAGCTATGACAAACTGATAGATAGAGCCTGTTTTGGCTTACATTTTTAGGAAAAAGGGGGTCCTGTTCTCAAACAATTGGAGTAGAGGCACTACCTTACATACTAGGCCAGGAAAGACCAGGGGCTGTATAAATCAGTGGAAGCTGGGGGGAGGAGCTTCCCCATCAATGTAATGTTATTCAATGTGATCTAAAAGGCTAAACTGATCCTAAATCGGCACTCTTACTCTGAGAGCCTTGATGCATACTGCCCCAGAAGACCTAAGTAGTGTTCGAATACCCATACTAACATGCTGTATACTACCTCCTTAATGAGTACATACTGCGTACAATATACCATTAGTTCATAGGACTCCCAAGTGGAGCAGCGGTCTATAGCACTGCATCTCAGTGCAAGCGGCGTCACTATAGTACCTGGTTTAAATCCAGCATGTATCACATCCGGCACTGATGGGCCCAGTGTAGTCCGGGTTTGGTCATTGAAAATAATAATATTATTACTTCTGCAAAGATACGCTTTGCGGTTCGTAAGGATAGCGTAGCTAAAGAATTGTAACGTAATTTATTTGAAAATTCATTACATCGCTGAACATTGTCTTAACATTTGTCATAATTAGTTAAAAGCAATGAAATTGTATCCGCTCTCGTCTGACTTCGGCAAAATGTTCTGCCATTTTTCTTTTATCTGAAAACGTTGTGAGGCCACGTCCGTTTTCTGAAGAATTGCATTATGGGCCCTGACAGCACGGAAATAATGTCCACCGCTTGTATACTACGTATTTTGGCAAATTTTGTATGACATCCGGGAACTTCTGGCATACTAACTATATCCATACTATGACCAGTAAACATACTATATACTCCACTTACATCACAAGTAGTATGGTTAGTGCGGTTAGTATGAGTATTCGAACACAGATCTAGTTCTTATGAATACCAATGACGTTTCAACTACATGGCTGTATTGAGCAATAACCCGGCACCCTGAAAGCACCATGTCAACAGTTGTGGAAGATCAGGTCATGTGAACTGAAGTTGTTAGGATGGTACTTTATTACTGTAGTCTTTGATTTATTTTCATTAGCTGTAAAAAGGTTTCCACTTCACAGTTTTAGCTTAATAACATATGTGTGGTTAGACGTATGTAGCTAGTGATTTTGTGTAGTTATTTCTAGGCTAATGTAATCAACTTTGACTTACCATTTGTGAAGTACAATATGTTATTTGAAACCGAAAGGTGTATTATCAAATACCATTTCTACAAAAGCCAGCCTTTCTTTCTCTGTCCACTACTTTATTCCCATACCTGATTCTGAAAATTTTATTGATATAAAAAATGTGTGATAAACCCTACAGTTTTTCTTTTGACTGCATTCTGTAAAATGTAAATAATTAAGCTACATATGCTATTGAAACATGTGCTCTTAGAGAATGAAACAGAAGTTTACAGAACTGCATCTGAAAGTTAAATTCCTTTTACATCCTAAATCAAACGTAGATGTAGACTATTTCTAAATTAGCCTAATATTAGAATGAATGTTCAAATTCTTCCTATTGTCTTCAAAGGATACAGCAAACACAGACCTTTTTCAACAATAACCGCTGTAGTTAGACCTGCACTGTAGCATATTGCTTTTGCCTGATACTATGGCTTTAGGTGTTACCAATAGAATTTTACTTTTTAATAAACAAAGTTGGTTTTTTTTAATAAAAAAATAACAGACCGAGATGAAGCCGTCAAGGCGAGAGCTTTTACTTTGCCCAAAATCTTTCCGCGTGAGATAATCCCGTTTTATTTTCTAATTACTTGAGGATTTTGATTGAATAGAAGTTTCGTAATGTTTAAGCTTTTACAAATGTACTGATATATGTGGATGCACGTGGCATTTCGGCAACTTTGAGAAACACTCGTACCTGCCCTCTCATTAGGTAGAATGGTCCCCATCTGTTCCTGTCTTCAATCATTGAGCACATGCATTTCCATTGTGGTCACTCGGATCTCTTGTCAATATAATAATTGATCTTTGTTTCAGTGTATGAGTGGGATAGTCATTTATATATATATATATATATATATATATATATATATATTAATTATTATGAGCACAACAATACAAATAAATATACAAAGAAGAGTACATAAACCTAACAGACTGGGGCATTACATATCAAGATTCCTTTTCAATTAGTTAAACACTTTTTATTTAATGTTTTTACTTCACCTTTATTTAACCAGGTTGGCCAGTTGAGAACAAGTTCTCATTTACAATTGTGACCTGGCCAAGATAAAGCAAAGCAGTGCGACACAAACAATAACACAGAGTTACACATGGAATAAACAAACATACAGTCAATAACGCAATAGAATATATATATATATATACAGTTTGTGCAAATGAGGTAAGATTAGGGAGGTAGGGCAATATATTGGCCGTAGTGGCGAAGTGATTACAATTTAGCAATAAAACACTGGAGTGATAGATGTGCAGAAGAAGAATGTGGAAGTAGAGATACTGGGGTGCAAAGGAGCAAAAAAATAAGTAACAATATGGGGATAAGGTAGTTGGATGGGCTACTTACAGATGGGCTATGTACAGGTTCAATGATCTGTGACCTGCTCTGACAGTTGGTGTTTAAAGATAGTGAGGGAGATATTAGTCTCTTATATTGCTTTTTTGTTTTTACATTTACTGATCTTTTCAAAATAATATTTAAATTCTATCTTAAGTAATGTGAAGAGGGGTTTGTTCTTTGCCCACTTCATTTTATGGATAAAGAATCTTCCATGAAAGATAAACAAATGAACAATGAAAGTTAAATCAGGGTCCATATAATTTGGATCAAAATAAAACGTAATATCAGAGTCTCTCAGATTTGTCTTCTCTTTAAGATAAAATCTTCTAACTCACTCCAAAATCATCTGACATAAGAGCATAAGTATACAATCTGGAATAAGAAAGACATAAAACACAACAACATGTCTTTATTTTTTCTGGTTTGACAACAACATTATTTGGATTAAACAATTATTGAATAATGATGGCCAACGATATGATTAGCAAGAATTCATGAGAACACACAATGTTACATTCACTCCTGAGGAGTGGGATCGTCATCAAATGATCCGCATAGTTCCTGTTGAAATTCTAAAGGTGATTGGCCACGCTTTGTGAGGGTGGATTTCACTGACGCATTCGGGTTGGAACAATAAATAGAGCAAACAAGGATCCTTCCAGTTCACAAGTCTGAGAAGACGTATGAAGAAGTTCTTGCTTCAACAGTGATTGAACGGAACTCCTCTGCCTTCGTCCCGCATTATAGAACATTCCGGATTGATAACTTAACACTTAGTTGAACTATAATAGCAAAATAGTCGAATAAACCCTTTTTGTTTTGTACCGTTCATTTAGATATTAAAGATAATCTGCCAAAATGGAGTCTCAGATCCGCCAGAACTATCACCACGATTGCGAAGCTGCCATCAACCGGATGATCAATTTGGAGATGTTTGCCTCCTACACCTACACTTCAATGGTAAGGAGTCTACCAAGATGACCGTTTTGTTGATCTACCTGTTTATTATTATGCCTGCGCCTAAATTCCACTTTTCACCTGACTTTTCTGTAGCCAATAACCTCAACTCCGTTAAGTACACATTTGAGTTATACTTGGCTTGGCTATTAATTGCCTCCAGGTAGGTATAACATCCAAATGAAGCCGGGAATCTATCCTACCTTGGACAGAGCGCGTAACAACTCCTTGACAGGTTACCAAGTAGACTATAGACTAGACTTATTCATGCCTATATCATCAAGTTTAGTTGCCACAACATGAACAGAATGCAGTCATGTTTGGTTTTTTTTTTCTTCTAACTACAATGTTTTATGTTTATCCACCCAGGCTTTTTATTTCTCCCGTGACGATGTGGCTCTGCCTGGCTTCGCGCATTTCTTCAAGGAGAACAGCGACGAGGAGCGGGAGCACGCCGACAAGCTACTCTCCTTCCAGAACAAGCGAGGTGGACGCATTTTACTCCAGGACATCAAGGTGAGCCCTTGAGCATAGGAAACACATTTGACTGCGATTTGTTTTTACGCCATGGAGGAAAGTGTCTCCAGCGTTAAGTTGATATAGAGAACTTGGAGTAGTCCTGAACATACTGCCTCTAACCACTGAACTGAGTGAGAAGTGTAACTGTTCACTTTATCCTGACCTTAACGTCTGCTAGTAGTCCCTAACCCTCCTGTGTTCACTCTGGCCTGTGCAGAAGCCAGAACGTGATGAGTGGGGTAATGGGCTGGAGGCCATGCAGTGTGCTCTGCAGCTGGAGAAGAATGTGAACCAGGCCCTGCTGGACCTGCACAAGATTGCCTCTGACAAGGTTGACCCCCATGTAAGTTATGGTGGAACCACATGTATGTATCACATAGAATACAGGTACTGTCCCAGGAGATAACTAATGACACAGGATTGTGTGACCTGCTTTGCAAGTACACGATAGTCCAGATGCATACTATGCACACAATGCAGCTAATGCATATGGGGCGGCAGGTTGCCTAGCTGTTAGAGCGTTGGTCCAGTAACCAAAAGGTTGCTGGATCGAATCCTCTAGCTGACAAGCCAAAAATCTGTTCTGCCCCTGAACAAGGTAGTTAACCCACTGTTGCACGTTAGGATGTTATTGTAAATAATTTGTTATTAACTGACTTGCCTAGTTAAATCTGCACTTATGCCATTACCACCAGGCTCTTGTGTGTTACTGTATCTACAATGGTCTGTAGTCATTCTCTTGTCCTGTGTTTTCCCTCTTTAGCTGTGTGACTTCCTGAAGACCCATTACCTGAATGAGCAGGTGGAGGCCATTAAGAAGCTGGGTGACAACATCACCAACCTCACCAAGATGGATGCTGTCAAAAACAAGATGGCAGAGTACCTGTTTGACAAGCACACCCTGGGAGGCCAGAGCTAAACCACTTCCATCCCCAGGCTACGGCCTCCAGCCTCAGACCAGGACTCCTGGCTTCTCTGATAGATCCTACTGGCTTTGCATTTATAGGGAGGGGAGAGTGTTAAACTGGTGCAGTGCAACACAGCTGTAACATTGGTGTTTCTGACAACACTACTGTATTTTGGAGGCAAGGCATCTTGTAAAACAATTAAAAAGATCACAAATGTTTTTGTTGATGATTTCTAAGTGTTGACCTGTAGTAATGGATGTTGTATCAGTCTATTCAGGTTCTTTGCTCTGTCTTACTGAGTATCTTCATACCAGTGATAAATACTGACAATTGTAGACCTACTAGTGGCTGAGGGTCATAACAATAGGAGAAGTTTAATAAAGGAGGTTACGTCTGACCACAGAGGATGTCCTTTACTGTCCTTTATGAAGGACCCAACTGTCAACTCTAGGTCCATAGGAGTGAAATGTGTAACTACAGTTGCTGTAGACCTTCATTCTGCGTATGCCAAGTTTATAAAATGGCCAACAGGTCAATCAAACCCTTGCGTCCTGCTGGGTAAATCCGTTAGCCAGCTGTTATGGTGTATTTCTCCAATGATGACTCTTACTGACACAATCTTCACTCATTTTGTTAATTTCAGTTGGTAATGCACACTAGTTCCCCCTACAGCAAACTCTGAACTGAATACTCAATAGTAAATCTACAAGCCTCTCGTTCATCATACGGGGCTTATTGGAGCTGTCACATGGTTGCAAAAGATACTGATAATTTACTGAAATTACTGAAGTCTACCATTTTGGTAATTACAGGCAAGCTTAAATTTAATACTTTAAACTGAAAAAATATTGCTATTTATAACTGAGTTTCTAGTGGGTAGACCATTTGGTTAACGGGGAAAATGGCCTAATGAGAAGTGTCAAATCAACAATGGCATTTTTGATAACTGCATCTTTTCACAACTGCCACCAACATTTACAACCAAGAAGTATTGACATGGTAAAATAATTGAGTACATTTAAATAAAATATGGTGGTGTTCACTGAGTTGGTTTATATTTAGGGGAATGTTTTGCAGCGAAGTCATTCCATTTCAAAATATATTCTACCTATGCTAAGGCCACACAGAGGGCCAGAGATTTGTGATAACCTGACACTCCCAAAAAAGCCACTAGATGGCATCTGATTAAATAGCATATTCCTTAATTGACCAACATTGGTATTAGTTATGGATCCCATTTAGCTGTTAAGGCAGCATTTACTCTAAATGGGGTCCAGCAAAATAAAGGCAGTTCTATACATTACAAAACAGATTAAACACCACATTAAGGGTTTACCCCCAGGCCACTACCACACAAAATCCATGTGTGTGTGTCTATATTGCATATGTTATCGTGTCTGTGCCGATGTGTCTCTTCTCAATCCCTGCTGTCCCATAAGTTGTATTTTTATGTATTTTTAAAGTCTTATTTTACTTCTTGCATGAGCTACTTGGTGTGGAATAGTAGAGATGTCATGGCTCTATGTGGTACTGTGCACCTCCCATAGTCTATTCTGGATGTGGGGACTGTGAAGAGACCTGGAGGCATGTCTTGTGGGGTATGCATTGGCGTCTGAGTTGTGTGCTAGTAGTTTAAACTGACAGCTCGGTGCATTCAACATGTCAATACTTCTCACAAATACAAGTAGTGATGAAGTAAATCTCTCCTCTACTTTGAACCATGAGAGATTGACATGCATAATATTGTTAGCTCTCTGTGTACATTTAAGGGTGAACCGTGCTGCACATTTCTGGGCCAATTGTAATTTTCCTCAGTCCTTTTTTGTGGCACCTGACCACATGACTGGACAGTAGTCCAGGTGCGACAAAACAAGGGCCTGTAGAACCTACCTTGTTGATAGTGTTGTTGAGAAGGCAGAGCAGTGCTTTATTATGGACAGACCTATCCCCATCTTAGCTACCATTCTATCATAATGTTTTGAGATTTAGTTGAGGTTTAGGGTTTAGTGTTTTAGTTCGTCAACATACAAAGACACACAGGCTTCACTCTGCGCCAGTGGCAAGTCATTAGTAAAGATTGAAAAAGTAAGGGACCTAGACAGCTGCTCTGGGGAATGCCTGACTCTACCTAGATTATGTTGGAGGCTTCCATTAAAGAACACCCTCTGTGTTCTGTTAGACATGTAACTCCAGATCCACAATATAGCAGGGGACGTAAAGCCATAACACATACGCTTTTTATAGGCAGCAGATTTTGAGCAATATTGTGAAAAGCTGAAGTGTTTTATTTTATATTTCTGTATTTTTAATCTTTATTTAACTAGGCAAGTCAGTTAAGAACAAATTATTTTTGACAATGACGGACTACCCCGGACGACAATGGGCCAATTGTGCGCCAGCCTATGGGATTCCCAATCACGGCTGGATGTAATACAGCCTGGACTTGAATCAGGGACTGTAGTGACACTTCTTGTACTGAGATGCAGTGCCTTAGACTGCTGCGCCACTCGGGAGCCCTAACAAAACATCTCCCACAATCTTTTAATTTATCCATTTCTCTCAGCCAATCATCAGTAATTTGTGTAAGTGCGTACATGTTGAATGCCCTTCCCTGTAAGCGTACTGAAAATGTAAATTTATTTACTGTGAAATAGCATTGTATCTCCTCAAAAAAAGTTTACTAACGGTTGGTAACAACCTGATTGGTCAGCTGTTTGAGCCAATAAAGGGTGCTTTGCTATTCTTGGGTAATGGAATGACTTTTGCTTCCCTTCAGGGCTGAGGGTGCACACTTTCCTGTAGGCTTAGGTTGAAGAGAGGACAAATAGGAGTTGCAATATCGTCCGTCCGCTGTCAGCCTCAGTCATTTTCCATCCAAGTTGTCAGAACCAGGTGGCATGTCATTGATGATAGACCATTTTTTCACCTCTTCCACACTCACTTTATGGAATTCAAAATAACAATGCTTGTCTTTTATAATTCGGTCAGTTATGCATGGATGTGTAAGTTCAGAATTAGTTGTTGGCATGTCATACCCAAGTTTTCTAATCTTGTCAGTGGGTTTTGTGGTGAATGAGCCATCTGATTCAATGAATGAAGGAGCCCGAGTTTGTATTTTTGTCCAACACTTCATTTAAGGTGCTTCAAAGCTTTTTTACTATAATTTTTACTATAATTTATCTTTGTTTCATAGTACATTTTCTCCTTCTCCTTTTTGTTCACTTTAGTCACATGATTTCAGAATTTATTGTACAGTATGTTTGCCAGTCAGCTGTGCAGCCAGGCTTATTTGCCATTCCCTTTGCCTCATCCTTCTCAACCATACCATTTTCCAACTCCTCATCAATCCATGGGGATTTAACAATTTTTTTGCAGTCATATTCTTAATGGCTGCATTCTTATTAATAACTGGAATAAGTCATTTCATAAATGTGTCAAGTGCAGCATCTGGTTGGTCCTCATTACACACCACAGAACAGCAAATATTCTTTACATCTTCAACATAGGAATCACTACCTAAGCTGTCATTTTTGACTGAGACTGTAAAAGCATGCTTTAAGCCATGTACATTTGTTGATTGCTAGGCGTACAAATACCATTATTTCTTGGTATACAGTATTTGAAACAAGGTCTTGTTTGGCTTCAACCGGACTAGATTGTGAACAACTCTTGGCAGAATGCGTTGCTTTACAACCGTGAAGGTGATCAGCACAATATTGTTTGAACTGCAGCACCCCAAACGATTCATTCTCGAGTTTGTTTAGCAGAGGCTGTTTATGTTTTTTATGTTTTGGTTCTACGACCATCATAACATTCAATCATCAATTAATTGCATTCAATATAGTTTTCTTCTCTATGCTGCCTGCAGAATGATCTATTTTGCCTATGCCCATACGACAGACTTCCTGACGGGCCGCCCCCAGGTGGTGAGGGTAGGCAACAACATCTCCTCCCCGCTGATCCTCAACACTGGGGCCCCACAAGGGTGCGTTCTGAGCCCTCTCCTGTACTCCCTGTTCACCCACGACTGCGTGGCCACGCACGCCTCCAACTCAATCATCAAGTTTGCGGACGACACGACAGTGGTAGGCTTGATTACCAACAACGACGAGACGGCCTACAGGGAGGAGGTGAGGGCCCTCGGAGTGTGGTGTCAGGAAAATAACCTCACACTCAACGTCAACAAAACTAAGGAGATGATTGTGGACTTCAGGAAACAGCAGAGGGAACACCCCCCTATCCACATCGATGGAACAGTAGTGGAGAGGGTAGCAAGTTTTAAGTTCCTCGGCATACACATCACAGACAAACTGAATTGGTCCACACACACAGACAGCATTGTGAAGAAGGCGCAGCAGCGCCTCTTCAACCTCAGGAGGCTGAAGAAATTCGGGTTGTCACCAAAAGCACTCACAAACTTCTACAGATGCACAATCGAGAGCATCCTGGCGGGCTGTATCACCGCCTGGTACGGCAACTGCTCCGCCCTCAACCGTAAGGCTCTCCAGAGGGTGGTGAGGTCTGCACAACGCATCACCGGGGGCAAACTACCTGCCCTCCAGGACACCTACACCACCCGATGTCACAGGAAGGCCATAAAGATCATCAAGGACATCAACCACCCGAGCCACTGCCTGTTCACCCCGCTATCATCCAGAAGGCGAAGTCAGTACAGGTGCATCAAAGCTGGGACCGAGAGACTGAAAAACAGCTTCTATCTCAAGGCCATCAGACTGTTAAACAGCCACCACTAACATTGAGTGGCTGCTGCCAACACACTGACACTGACTCAACTCCAGCCACTTTAATAATGGGAATTGATGGGAAATGATGTAAATATATCACTAGCCACTTTAAACAATGCTACCTTATATAATGTTACTTACCCTACATTATTCATCTCATATGCATACGTATATACTGTACTCTATATCATCGACTGTATCCTTATGTAATACATGTATCACTAGCCACTTTAACTATGCCACTTTGTTTACATACTCATCTCATATGTATATACTGTACTCGATACCATCTACTGTATCTTGCCTATGCTGCTCTGTACCATCACTCATTCATATATCCTTATGTACATATTCTTTCCCCTTACACTGTGTACAAGACAGTAGTTTTGGAATTGTTAGTTAGATTACTTGTTGGTTATTACTGCATTGTCGGAACTAGAAGCACAAGCATTTTGCTACACTCGCATTAACATCTGCTAACCATGTGTATGTGACAAACAAAATTTGATTTGAAAAAAAAGACAGTTGTTGGTCGGAGCGCATCACCAAAGGATCGCATATTAATCGTGCTGGATAATTCATTGCGGCCAGTAGGTCAAACTAACATCTAAAATGAGTCACTCAGAAAAAAACGAATCATGAGTTCAGAAGTCTTGAGTCAGTAAAAAGTTGTTCAAAAATAATTATTTGTTCTTGAACTGCACCTCATTAGCCAGAGGTGACACTGCAGGTTCCAAGGTGGTGTGGCAAAATGTGTATGTGTCTTTTCTGGGGCCTAGAGTGTTTCCTGATCTCATGACCTGGTCAGGTATGGGTCCTGGGTCCTCTTCGTAGGCCTATCTCTATTATGAAAAAAATTCTGGAAATGTCACATTTACATAAGTATTCAGGCCCTTTACTCAGAACTTTGTTGAAGAGCCTTTGGCAGGGATTACAGCCTCGAGGGGTCTTGGGTACAAGTTTTACACAACTGTATTTGTCCCTTTCTTCTCTGCAGATCCTCTCAAGCGTTGTCAGGTTGGATGGGGAGCTACACAGCTATTTTCAGGTCTCTCCAGAGATGTTCGATCAGGTTCATGTTCGGGCTCTGGCTGGGCCACTCAAGGACGTTCAGAGACTTGTCCCGAAGCTACTCCTGCGTTGTCTTGGCTGTGTGCTTAGGGTCATTGTCCTTTTGGAAGGTGAATCTTTGCCCCAGTCTGAGGTCCTGAATGCTCTGGGGCAGGTTATCATCAAGGATCTCTCTGTACTTTTCTCCATTCATCTTTCCCTCGATCCTTACTAGTCTCCAAGTCCCTGCAACTGAAAAACATCCCCACAGCATGTTGCTGCCATCACCATGATTCACCGTAGGGATGGTGCCAGGTTTGCTCCAGACGTGACGCGTGTCATTCAGGCATTCAGTACATGTGAATGACACTAAGTGGCAGTGTTTTACAACTAATGCCGGTTTGCCTGAGGCTGATGCCGTGCAGGTGTTTGTTCACATGCATATACACACACTCTCATTCAAATCAACACAAACAAGAACACACACATACATGTAATAGTGCCAGACATGCACACAAACATATACAGTTGGCATTGCTGTTATGATTTTAGTTGTCCTTGATGTCTTTTCTTTTAAAATGTATTTATTATATATTTTTTGCATTGTTGTTTGCTGTTTTCTTCTGTCTTTTCCTTTTTTCTCTTTAGTTCATTATCTTGGTTGTTGGTGCATTGGGGGGTTATTTTGGGTGGGGATTGGAATTAATTGTATTTTTTATTTTATTTTTTTTCCCCGGGGGGGGCTATTGGGGAACTGTGGGGGGATCTTGAACCCTTAACGTTTTTTGGCCTGGTGGTAGATCGGTCAACATGCCCTTGAGCAGGTCATTGATCCTGGATGCTTCTGTGTGTCGCTCTGAATGGGAATCTGTTGGATGACTGGTATGATGTAGTTATTGAGCGGCTTCACTGCAAGTATATTGTATGTTTCGAATATTTTTTTTTATTTTTTTTTTTTTTTTTATTTTACCTTTATTTAACCAGGCAAGTCAGTTAAGAACAAATTCTTATTTTCAATGACGGCCTGGGAACAGTGGGTTAACTGCCTGTTCAGGGGCAGAACGACAGATTTGTACCTTGTCAGCTCGGGGGTTTGAACTCACAACCTTCCGGTTACTAGTCCAACGCTCTAACCACTAGGCTACCCTGACGCCCCATATTCAATAAATAATAAATAAAAAATAAATACAAAAAGAGTTCAGTCTTGGTTTCATCAGACTAGAGAATCTTATTTCTCATGGTCTGAGAGTCTTTAGATGCCTTTTGGTAAAGTGTGCTGTCATGTGCCTTTTACTGAGGAGTGTCTTCAATCTGGCCACTCTATCATAAAGGCCTGATTGGTGGCGTGCTGGAGAGATGGTTGTACTTCTGGAAGGTTCCCCCGTCTACACAGAGGAACTCTAGAGCTCTGTCAGAGTGATCGTCGGGTTCTTGGTCACCTCCTGAACCAAAGCCCATCTTCTCCGATTGCTCAGTTAGGGTTAGGGTTCCATTTTTGAATGATGGAGGCCACTGTGTTCTTGGGGACCTTCAATGCTGCAGACATTTTTTGGTACACTTCCCTAGATCTGTGCCTCAACAAAATCCTGTCTCGGAGCTCGACGAACAATTCCTTGGACCTCATGGCTTGTTTTTTTTGCTCTGACATGCACTGGCAACTGTGGGACCTTATATAGACAGGTGTGTGTGCCTTTCCAAATCACGTCCAATCTTGAATGTACCACAGGTGGACTCCAATCAAGTTGTAGAAATATCTCAAGGATGATCAATGGAAACAGGATGCACCTGATCTCAATTTCGAGTCTCATAGCAATGGCTCTTTATGTAAATAAGGTATTTCTCGTTTTTGCAAAAATGTCTGAAAACCTGTTTTCACTTTGTCATTAGGTCGTATTGGGTGTAGATTTATGAGGGGAAAAATGTGTTGTATCTATTTTAGAATAAGGTTGCAACAAATTGTGGAAAAAGTCAAGGGCTCTGAATTTTTTCCGAATGCACTGTATCATACTAAATGGAGGGATACAAATTGACATCCCAAATCCTACAAATACCACCTGAGGCCCTTGTGCAGTTGTTTCACAACATTTCTTAATGCAATAAGGGGAGAAACACACGTTGAAAACAGCTTTGATGGCCACTGTTAAGAGGAAGATCCCAGCTTCCCATTAATCTTTTAAAAAATTCTGCTCTTAAAAATAAGTGAACTGCAGCATTTTAAAACCTGAGTTTTTAGAAACAGCTTGGTTTAGGCGTTACAGGGGGTATATGTATACAGCAATGCGTCGCTTAGCCATGCTAGCATCGCCCAGAATGGCTTGCCAAGTGTTTGTTAGCAAGCTGACAGCAGGTTAGGTTTCAACAGCCATTCCAGTAGGGGTTGGAAACTATAGAGAGCTTCTATTGGTCAATCGCACCCTGATATTGCAAAGTATTAGCATAAACGTAATGGTTTCGTTCTGTAAGATGGAACAGTGGGCAGCATTGAATTCAATGGACTGTTCTGAACAACCAATTGAAAAATGGTAATCGCCTTCAGAGGGCTAAATGTATTTTATTTTATTTATTTGTATTTTTTGTTCAACCTTCATTTGACTAGTCAAGCTAGTTAAGAACAAATTCTTATTTACAATGACGGACTACCAAAAGGCAAAAGGTCTCCGGCAGGGACGGGGGCTAAATGAAATACAAATATTTGACAAAACACCCATCACGACGAGAAACACAACACTACATAAAGAGACAACAAC
Organism: Oncorhynchus mykiss; assembly: GCF_013265735.2. Lineage (NCBI taxonomy): Eukaryota > Metazoa > Chordata > Actinopteri > Salmoniformes > Salmonidae > Oncorhynchus > Oncorhynchus mykiss. The sequence goes on from NC_048576.1 coordinate 62,578,867, forward strand.
ATAACAACATGGTAGGCAGTAACATCATTCTGTTGTAACAGATAGGCTTACATTATTCAGTGTTTATACATCCTTGGCTGAGTACCAGTGGAAAGTTAGGGACAACAAGATAATGTTTTGAGTTCATGATCTAGCTAATGATTAGCACACTGGGGTAAATGTAGATGGGCAACCCCATGCAACAGGTTATCATGCTTATTGCTAAATAACACACTTGCCTGATAATATGGACTGATATGGTATTGGGCTCATTTCTAGAAGGGAAAATTATATTTTAGATGGTGTCAGGATACTTTTATTTTCATTCAATTTATAGTAATAAAATGTGTCTGAAAAGTCCAAAGTAATTAGAATCTCTGTTTCCAGGTAGACAAACACAATACTTTTATTCATAACAGAATCTTCAGCCTATTAGGACTGGACATGATTTCCTATACAACGGATGGGTCCCATTTAGTCTGGCGAAAACCAAACAGTGCATTCCACAGTAAGAACCTCATACCAACGGTCAAGCATGGTGGTGGTAGTGTGATGGATTGGGGATGCTTTGATGCCTCAGGACCTGGAAATGCAAAAAATAGGGAAAATCAGAATGGTGGAAAATACTGTTGTACGGCACTGTATATGCACACTGAGTGTATAAAACATTTAGAACAACTTCCTGATGTTGAGTTAAAAACGCCCCTTTTTTCCCTCAGAACATCCTCAATTTGTTGGGACAAGGACTCTACAAGGTGTCGAAACATTCTACAAGGATGCTGGCCCATGTTGAATCCAATGCTTCCCACAGTTGTGTTAAATTGGCTGTATGTCCCTATATGAGGTGGATCATTCTTGATACACACAGGAAACTATTGAGTGTGAAAAACTAAGGGGTTTGGTGGTGATTTTCTAAACTGATAGTTAGACCTACAGTTTTAAGTAATATTGAAAAATATTGTTATGTGAGTTGTGATTGGGGTATATTGGCCAAATGATCAGGAAAGTTTTGGTGTATTTTCACTCCAACGTTCATCAGAAACAACCACATTACAGCTATTTGTTTAATTAAAAATGCCTTAGTAAGTTACAAGGTTTATGTTACTACTGTTCTCTGCTTCTTCCCTTTTTTTCCTGGTCTCAACACGTTTTTGCCCACTCATCACCGCTCAAGTCTGTTTCCATGGTCATGAGACCTAGTCTCCTTCCACCATTGTCACGGTGATAGCGGAAAAGAATGGCTTTCAGGCTAAAAATGGTGGATATGGGCGGGGGGGGGGGGGGGGGGGGGGGGGGGCTCCTCCATAGACACCAATGCAATAGCGGTCCGCTTAGTCCTTGACTTCCATTTAAACAGATCCATTGAGGGAGTGGAACATCTTGCTTCCTCTTTTGTCTCTGCTTGAGACTCCAGAATGCTGAGTCACAATGACAAGGCAGAAATACAGCCAGGGCAGAGCCTGAGTCAGTCCATGCTGTAGTACAACCAACGGGAGGTTATGACAGGAAAAAGAGTGGGAAGGAGGGAGAGAAATAGGAATAGAGGGGAGGGGGAAAGAGTACAGACTAAAAACGCTGTGTCACCCTTCAGAAGAGTTCTGTAATGGTTAATCATTTCTAGTATTACTATCACTTCTGTTTATAACTTTAACTTAAGAACATTCTTAGTTTGAACGATAAAATTGTAATGCTAAGAGATGGATAAAAATGCACAGGGTGGGTACCTGGAGGAAAGAAGGGGAGGGTCATGCTTTTTCTATTTCAGTCAAGGGGAGAGTTTAGTATTTTTTAAATCTAGTCCAGGGGAGGGTTATGTCATTTGAAATGTATGAAATTTCAATATTTCTCAGTGTTTTAGAATTAGTTGCTTATTAGGCTACATATCGATGCCCGATTCCACCTGATTCTCTGCTGGGTGTGAAATATGAAGTGTGCCTATAGGTTATTTAGCGTGGTCTCAATCAAATGGTTCATAGCCTATAGGCTACAGGCTACGAAGTGCATCCTCAGAGAAGCAATGTGTAAAGTTATATTTCTAAGATAGCTGCTGGGATAGCGTAAATAAAACTAGACTGCATTACACACTACAACGGATATTCCAACCCTGAGGCCTGCTCTGCCCTTGCTGATCAAAACCGTATTTTTTGCTGCCTAACCAATGCTGTGCTGTGTAAGCCTACAGTGGCAGTTCAGGAGGAGAGTTCCTCAGAAATTAATTTTTGATTAGGGCCTTGTCCAAAAAATGCAATATCTTGCGCGTAGACTAGCCTGTAGCCTATGTTCTGTTCAGTTTGAGAAGGAGAGCATTTGAGGAACGGAGGTCAACTTTGATAGCTTGCTACTACTATAATTGGTTTGAAGAAAAACAATATGTTTCTTGCCCATGATGAATTTATCCAAGTTATTGACATCACAACAAGCCAGATTTTAGTCACTTACATTGTGGTGCTGAAACTTGAAGCAGCAGTCGCGGCACAATCAATTGGAAATGGACAGCTGATAGTGCTGAAAATTGGCAAATAAGAGTAGGAATAATTCATTTAAACCGTCTTCATTTAATTAGACTTTACTAACAACAAGAGGGCTTTGTGTTGGAGCCTATTTCTTCCTATTTAAGAAACAAGAGGTAGCTCTACCTGTTTGACAGACAGAATTGGGCTATAGGCTGCTATATCCATAGATTTGTCGTTCAATTCCTCCACCCACCATGCACTCTTTAAATAACAGTCCTTCACTGACTTGGAGGGAGGCTAAGTTAAAACCAGTACTGGAATTGAGCGGGTATGAGAGGGTATGCCATAGGCCTACCTTTTATTGAAGAAAATTTCAAAAAGAAAATGGCTACCATAAAACAGATCCGATTACATACAGTGATCTATAACAGCACTTTGGTCCGTTATGATTTATGCAAAAAACAACTTGGAAAATACCCTGGAAAGACATGACTTCGATCCATATGGGAATGTCATTGTTTAGTTTCTTTGACATTCAGAGTCTGAGCTACAATCTCCTATAGTGGAGGAGGCAAACAATGTAATTGGCTTGAGAAGTAATCTAATTCTGTCACTTTCCATTGATTAAGCTATTTACTTTCTGTACAACAGATGTTTAAACCCAGACAGCTTTTAGGGAAACCCTTGTGACCTTCTGTTGTTAAAGAAGAGTAGAAGACTGTTAAATCTGCGTCGGTAGGCCTACTGTCTGGGGTGGAAAGGTAGGCCTAACTTTTGAAAGAAAGTACCATAGTCAGATTCCTAACAGGGACCGTTTCGTTGCAAACAAGACACACTGATTTGGCATTGGAGAAATATTGTAAGATCACTTATGGGGTAAACTCCCCCCCCCCCCAAAAAAAATGGGGCCGACATAAAGCTGTTCCAAAAGCAGGCTCAACACCTTACTCCAGCTACACCTGGCAGCAATACAGTTCATTCAGCCTCAATTATTGCCTTTATAAAAAACAAATAGCTGGTATGGCTGACTTGCCAAATCAGATGTTTCTACTGACAATTGAGAAGCACAAATGATGGCATAAGGGGACGACGAGCGGTTAAGAGGCAATGCATAATTTCGATAAAGACATAAATGTGTGAAGTAGAAGGAACGTAGTCAATATAACTATTTGTTCAGCACTTTTGAAACGTACAGCGGCAGAATTAAGAACATGGGCCGTTCTTACAGTATTCTCCCTGTGCACCAAGTCAGAACCGTAGGATAAACAAAGGGGGCATATAAGCAGACAATGAAAGCTCTTACAATATTTGTTGATGACATTTCTCTAAAACAGGCTTTAGGCTACATGTGCACCACCAAGTGAGAACAGTAGGCTAAGTTATGAGGGGGAAAAGGACCCAATTATTAGAGTAAGGGACATGGGCTACTAACAGCTTACTACACAGCATACACTTGGTATTACTTTATTAACTGCAGTGTGCATATCTCCCTGGCATATTACATAATTTATGCAGCAGCATACAAGGCCTTTCTGGACTCACCTGTTTGTGCTGTGTTCACATGAACAGGAAGGACAGGAAGGCAGTCCTTCGTGGGCAAATTTTGTCATCAAAGTCTGGCATCCTCTGGATTCATGGTGCTTTCAAGACAACTGGAAACTCTACAAAAAAAAACAAGGTTGAATCAGGAAGTCAGTGTTTTTCAGGTCGGAGCTCCAGAAAGATGCCTGAGTTCCCAACATGGAATTCCAAGTAGGATGACCATTCAAAACGTTTTTTCCCAGTCTGAGCTTTCTGAGTTCCCAGTTGTCTTGAACTCACTGAAGTCTGAGATCTCCCAGTTCCAAGTTTCTAGTTGTTTTGAACTCAGCCATTGGCATGGCCAATGTTGAATGTTTATCCTTTTAAGCTTAGAAAAGTGAACCTTAACCCCAGACTTGGACCACAAACCAACTCCACTGAACAGTAGTCTAGTGATTGCTTTGCAATGCTTGCAGTCAGCCACTGATTCCTTCCAAACCACTCATTGTTGAATTTGTGATTACCAATTTGATGTGCAATGTTTATGTCCAATGGCCGATTAGCACCGATACGTTTTATCTATAATTTCTCTTCACAACACTTCATAAGGTTGCTGCTGACGAGCAACAGTTGAGGTGACAGCAAATACAGGAACATTTGTCCATTTGTGAGACTATGAAAATGACTCAAAATCTCAATCCTCCTGATCTGAATCATGGATTACTATCTCTCCTAAGCATGACGCATTCTTTAGTCAAAAACTAACAATTTTCGCAAAGAAAAAGAACGCTAGGTATCTCACAGGCCTTTTGCAACACCGGTTTAAGCATACAGTAAGACTCCCTCACTCCCAAAAGTCTGAAGGGGCAAAACTTAGTTTGCGCTCATAATGAAAACATTAGGCTATAAAGTTAGGTTCAGTCTAAGAATTGTTCAAAGTAACAGAGAGCAGAGCACACGCTTCAAGGGCTTTCTATGTTCAAAGACCCTTTCCCCCGTTTGCAGCATCGTTATAATTAAAAAGCTATGATTTATAGAGCCGGTTTTGGGTTACATACTTGAAAAAAGGGGATTGTGTTCTCAAACATCTGGATTAGCATACTAGGCCATGACAGACTAGGGATCGTTTAAATGTTCCAAGTCTGTTGTCAGAATAATAGTGCTGAAATAGGATCCGGCCCTCCATGTCCATGTAAATCGTATATATGTATACATTTCTTTACAAAAAAACATGGCCAAAAACAATTTACAACTTAACATTTACATTACAATGTTGCAAGGCAAATTAATAAAACAGGGGATACGTACTGAACATGAAAACAGAACAATACTACCTAATGACTGAGGCTACTGAGTGCTAATTAAAGGGAAGGTGATGATGAAGGCCAGGTGTGCGTAATATGGGGAGCAGGTGTGCGTAATGATGGGAAATAGGTGTGCGTAAAATGGTTGCCAGGGCATGTGGTTAGTAGATCGGCAAAGTTGAGCGCTGGAGAGAGGGAGCGGGAGTAGGTGTGACAGTACCCCCTCCCGACGATGCCGACCAGGAGGACGGCCCTAGGGCAAAGAGAAGGCCGGTCCGGATGGCGGAGATGGAAATCCTGGACAATGTTGGGGTCTAGGATGTCGTCATCCGAAACCCAACAGCTTTCCTCTGGGCCGCACCCCTCCCAGTCCACCAGGTACTGAAGCTGACGTCGGGAGTCCAATAGGGACCTGACGGCATAGGTAGGGGTCCCATCAATGTTCAGTTGAGGCGGAGTGGTGTCATGGGGGACGCATCAGCCAGTGGACCACCGACCTGAGGAGGGTAACATGACAAAAGGTTAAGATCTGGTAGTTGGTGGGGAGTTGAAAATGGTAAAAGTTACCTCATTGACCCTTCGGAGGACCGTGAAGGGCCCCACAAACTGGGGGGCTCAGCTTCCGGCAGGGCAGGCGGAGCTGGAAGTTCCTTGTGGAGCGCCAGATGCAATCACCAGGAAGGGACACAGGAGCCGGTCTGCCTGATCCTTCTGACGGCGGACTGCGTGCCGGAACCACTCATCGACTGCAGGGGCATCGGTCTGGCTCGGAGTCCACGTAGCCAGGGCCGATTGATTTCCCAGGATGCACTGGAAGGGAGTCAGTCCGGTGTAGGAGTGACAAAGTGAGTTCTGGCTGTACTCTATCGGTCTGGCTCGGAGTCCACGTACTCCACCTAGGGAAAGAACCGGGCCCACTCCCCCTGTCAGTCATGGCAGTGACTCCCTCGGAACCTCCCCAGATCCTGGTTGGTCCTGTCTACCTGCCCGTTGGACTGAGGCCGGTATCCGGATGTGAGATTGGCTGTGGCCCCCAGCTTCTCCATGAAGGCTCTCCATAACCGCTACATGAATTGGTGGCCACGGTCAGGTATGGAGAGCCATGCTAGTGGTATCGAGGTGGTGGAGAATGCGGAGGACCTCCTCCATGGCCGTACCCAGTTGCGCCAACTGGTCGTGGTGTTCCGGTGGAGTAGATGACCCTGTTCCCAGACCTTCTGAATGATGGTTTTCTTATCTACTGCTTCCATATTGAGAGGAAGTATTCTGCCGTGTATACGCAGTGAGTCAGGAAGCATGTGCAAAAAGAGAGTGCAAGGCAAAAATAACAAAACAGGGGATATGTACTGAACAGGAAAACAAACCAATAATGCTTGATGAGAGGCTACTGATGGCTAAATAAAAGGGAAGATGATCAAGTTGATGATAAAGTGCAGGTGTGCGTAACGATGTGGAGGTGTGACACATACATATATTTCCACAAAAATGTATGACATCACACTTGCTCAGATCCAATGTATCCACACCAAATGTTGTTTCTAATTCTTATGAAACTCTACCCCATATGACTTCAAATTGTGTTATGTTGTTTCTGTCTATAGTCAACACACTCTCCATCTTGTTCCAATATCAGTTATTTTTAAGTCTTGGTTCCAATAGTTCATATTTTTTTCTCTCCATAGATTGTGAGTCGGATAGGCTCTCTGCAAGGTTTTGTAAATCTTACTTATCACATGCATATCTTTTTCTAACTCAAATAGGATTCCCTCAACATTGCTTTGATGTCCAAAAGCTTTTAGGCATCATATAGTGTATTCGGAAAGTATTCAGACCCCTTGACTTTTTCCATATTTTGTTACGTTACAGCCTTATTCTAAAATGTATTATAGTTTTTTCCCCCATCAATCTACACACAATTTCCCATAATGACAAAGCAAAAACAGGTTAAGAAATGTTAGCAAATGTATTCAAAAATTAAACATTGAAATATCACATTTACTTAAGTATTCAGCAGTGATGTAAAGTACTTAAGTAAAAATACTTGAAAGTACGACTTATCTGTACTTTACTATTTATATTTTTGACGACTTTATACTTTTACTTCACTACATTCCTAAACAAAATGATATACTTTTTACTCCATATATACCCAAAAGTACTCGTTACACTTTGAATGCCTAGCAGGAGAGGAAAATGGTCTAATTCACACAATTGTCAAAAAGAACATCACCTGTCATCTGTACTTCATCTGATCTGATGACGCACTAAATAAATGCTTCATTTGTAAAGAATGTCTGAGGGTTGCAACATCCGTAAATAAATAAAAATATTTCCATGAAAGCTGTACACCACCAGGGTACAAAGATTGTCTTAGGGTCATTTTTGACCCGGCAGTTTTAGAACCATTTACACACCACATAAACCACAAAGACACACACACAATGAGAAATTGAGATTATGTCTGCTACTTATTGAACTCAAGAAAAAATTAAAACTTTCTTTTTTTTTTATCTGAAGTAGGAAATGGGGAAGAATACAACCCAGCATCACGATGCATCTGAAGAAATCCCCCAAGCTGAAAGAGAGACATTTTTATCAAAGAATAGCAAAATAACATGGTCCTTGTCACCATATGACAACCAGGGCAGGATGGCAGCACAAAATGTCATAAGGACGACCCCAGGGCCCACTAGACATTCAGTTGCCCATGCCCAGGACATCACCTCAACATTCTACATGTTCATCACACCAGCCATCGAAAAAAATCATCCTGGAGATGACAAATTTGGAGGGTTTCCGTAAATATGGAGACAACTGGAAAAGGATGGATGAGATTGATCTGTGTGCCTAAATAGGGATGCTGAATCTTAGCTGGTGTGTATAGGTACCGAGACGAAGCTACATATAGTCTCTGGGATGCAGAGAGTGGAAGGGCGATTTTCAATGCCACGATGCCACTGAAAGTCTTTCACACTTTCTCAAGAATGCTACGATTTGATAACCATGAGAAAAGACCTGCAAGACGTATGGGAGACAAACTGGCGGCCATAAGAGAGGTCTGGGAGAAGTGGGTGGAGTTTCCTCCATACCTGTAATATCATTGATTTATGTCACTGTTTTCTGTGACACTGATACTTATTACTGATAGTAATCTCTTTTGTCAAAAGGTAGCTGTCCTTTCCGGCAGTATATTCCCAGCAAGCCAGCAAAGTATGGCATCAAGATATGGGTGGCCTGTGACGCACAATCCAGCTACGCTTGGAAGATGCAAGTCTATACAGGAAGCCGACCGGTGGGGGCCCAGAGAAGAACCAGGGGATGGGGGTTGTGCTTGATGTGACAGATCGACTAATGGGGCACAATGTCACGTGTGACAATTTCTTCACCTCTTATGAACTCCGCCAGCAGCTCCTGAAGACGAAGAGCACCATGGTTGGCACAGTTATAAAGAACATGCCTGAGCTCCCCCCTGCACTCCTCGCTACAAGGGAGAGAAAGGCCTTCTCATCAAAGTTTGCCTTCGTGATATGGAACAAGATCAACCCTACTTAGATGCCTGATAAGCAGAACAAGAGGAGGGTGTTCCTGGAGCAGCTGGGAAATGCACTTGTAACCCACACATTCAAAGAAGGGAGCACCTCCCCCGCACAACAGCCTCTACAGTGCTTGTGAAAGATGTTCAGGGGGCTGAATCCACCTGAGGCTGCAGCTGGGCCAGGCAAGAGGAGGAGATGCCAATGCTTCCCCCCAAAGAAGGACTGTAAAACAAATACTATGTGCGGCACATGTCAGAAATACATCTACAAAGTCCATGCACACAAATGCATACTGTCCTACATGTGATAATTTGATCTGATTGATTTATATTCTTCATGTTTTTGTTTTGTATCTATGATCTTATTTTATTTTTATTTATTGTTGTTGATACACCTTGTGGGTGGGGGCAAAGGTTAAAAAATGAGAGGACTAGTATTTTGTAGTTTAATTCCTCATTATACAGTATATAAGAATATATCACTGTTTCCAAAAACATTCAAGACTATTATTATTTCCCTTCAATAGAATACATTCAAAACTACTCTCTGCACATTTCTGCTACTTTCTTAGGCTATACAAGTGCAATCTCTTGCAAAAAAATGTACATCTACGCAGTACCTTTAGCAATAATAATAATAATAATAATCCTCTACTTTATTAAAGAACACAATTATGACAGTTGTGGTGTAATAAGAACAAGTGGTGTCAACTGATTAAATGCAGTCTTTCTGTATTGTGAAGAGGGAAACCCCAGATATTCACAAAGTTTGTGACGCATGATAGGTTGCTACTTCATGCAAAATAGATTTGGGGTTTAAAATACAATTAACCTGCTTTATTTTAGGGGTTTAGTGAAGGTGGGGCATTGTTTAACCTTAGGACTAGGGGAGTATACAGAATGTTAAGACTACACAAGGGTTAAGTGTATTTAAAACAAAATACTTTTTGACTTTTACTCAAGTGGGATTTTACTGGGTGAGTTTCACTTTAACTTGAGTCATTTTCTATTACGGTATCTTTACTTTTACTAAAGTATAACAATTGGGTACTTTTTCAACCACTGATAATCAGACCCTTTACTCAATACTTTGCTGAAGCACCTTTGGCAGCGATTACAGCCTCAAGTCTCCTTGGGTGTAACGCTACAAGCTTTGCAAACCTGTATTTGGGAGGTTTGCTTAAGTTCATTGTCCTGTTGGAAGGTGAACCGTCGCCCAATCTGAGGTCTTGAGCTCTCTGGAGCAGGTTTTCATCAAGGATCTCTCTGTAATTCTGCTCTGTTCAGCTTTCCCTCGACCCTGACTAGTGTCCCAATCCCTGCCACTGAAAAACATCCCCACAGCATGATGCTGCCACCACCATGCTTCACCGTAGGGATGGTGCCAGGTTTCCTCCAGATGTGACGCTTGGCATTCAGGCCTGAGTTCATTCTTGGTTTCATCAGACCAGATAATCTTGCCTCATGGTCTAAGAGTCCTTGAGGTGCCTTTTGGCAAACTCCAAGTGGGCTGTCAAGTGCCTTTTACTGAGATAGCTGATACTTTGCTCCGTCAAAATATAAACTTCACATTTTGTTAATATTAAGACAAGTATTTGTAGAAAAAAAGTTGATTGTACCATCTTTTAAGAATCCCTGAGCTCTAAAACAGCAACATTTTTCTCTCTGCCTCATTGGAAAAAAATCCATAGATTTAGATATGATATAACCAAAGAATGTTGTTATCCAGCATTTCTCGATATTACAGGCTTTGCCTAATCAAAACACTGCAATAAATTCTACAACTAACCTGGTATTGGCTGTACTCTCTTCGTTCCCAATTCTGGAAACCAGTTACCTTAAACATGTCCAGTTGCAGGTGGTTCTACAAATACCAGAGAAAATGCAGGTAGATAGAAAATAAAAATATATTTCTTAGTTTTCTCTGGTGTTTGTGCATTTGCCTGTTGCCTTTTCTTTGCAAGTTTTGCCTTACACAATCTAGTGCAGGAGTATTCAATTTACCCTACAAGAACTAGAGTCTGCTGGTTTTCTGTTCTACCTGATAATTAATTACACACACCTGGTGTCCCAGGTCTAAATCAGTCCCTGATTAGAGGGGAACAATGGAACTGGCTTCTAGGTCCAGAGTTGAGTTTCAGGGGTATAGTGCATTTTAAAGTTGAAGAGCACCAACCACAGATACACATGCTCACTAGACCATCTCGAAGACTAAATTCAATATAGAATCAGTGTGATGAGGTGACAAAGAGATTTTTTACTATTGCAACATGCAGTGAATAGAATTATGTTGTTCTCTGGTTTAGAAATCAAACTCTGGTTCTCTTATTGCAGATCAAATTGTTTACATTTTTCCTAATTGTATTATAGAGGACATTGTAATGCAAGGTATGCTACAGTATATGTGTAAGATATGCTGTATTGGCTAATTTGCATATGCAGCTTAGTTTTTTTACCTCCATTCTAGCATACATGACACACACATCTTTCAATCTACATGCTTTTATCTGACTTTCTAGCCAAAACATGATTTTTTTAAAATGTCACATTTTCTTATTTCAGTCTTTGGGAGTTCATCAAACACGTACCGCAAGCAATTTGAGTTTTCAAACCTCGTTTGAGGCTGTGTTTACAATCTAGATAGAAGCAGTGTTAAACTACACCTTTTATGAGAAAATGTGCAAGAATTGAAGGTGCCATCACATTTTATAGTTATAAGAATGTCTTACTGTCATATACAAAAAATCTGCTCCCCCCTCGATGGGGATCGATCAACTTTACATTTTCCCGGCTTCCGCCCACAACCTATAGTTGCATATTTGCATTTTTGAATGAATACTTGAGAGAGTAGCCCCCCCATTCACATTCTATTCCATATTCTGAGCCATAGGCCTATCCAGGCCTTTACACTTAATGTAGTTGGTCCAAAGGTGGCATCTCAACACTCACTTTAATTGTATTGATAATGTATTTCTATCCCAGTTCACTTTCACTACAACAAAGTAATCAGCCTCTCTGTTTTCAGCTAGACTAACACAATACTTGTTTAATTTTATTAAATATAGAATCTTCAGCTTATTAGGACTGGACATGATTTCCTTTACAACCATGTATGTATGTACGTATGTTTGTATACTTTTAAATTAATTGATAGTGCAATTAAAGTGTGTAATCAAGTCAGAAGCTTCCTGACATTGAGTGCCTCGACTCCTATTAAGTTAATTGAGTATCAGACATTTTGTGACATATTCTGGTCTAGTGGTAATGCTCCTGACTCTGGACCACACATGACCCTTGGTGGCATGGATTCAAACCCTGCCTACGCTTCATATCTGTATTCCTCTAACTTTCTGTCCCCCCCTCTCATTCATAACTTGATATCTCAATAAAGAGAGAGAAAATACTAATATATATAAAGAAATTAGTAATCTCCAGACCATGTACTACCCAAACATGGTGAAGGGAACATAAATAGAATAATGGGTTTTGACATTGGTGGTGACTTTCTGAACTGTTATAGTTAGACCAACAGTTTAAAGTAATACAGAAATATATTGGTATTTGAGTTCTGATTGACTAAATTGACAACATTTTCTGGAAATTTGTTGTATTTTCCCTTCAATTCACCCGAAACAACCATTCACGGCTATTTGTTAAAAAATGCCTTAGTAAGTTACACAGTATATGGAAGTTGCATAGTATAGTATATGTTCCTGCTGTTCTCTCCTTCTTCCCTTCTTCCTTTTCTTCAAATCTGGTATCAGCCGGTCTTCACCCATTCATCACCCCTCATGTCTGTTTCTGCAGTCACAAAACTCCGCCTCCTTCCACCATTGTCACTGTGATAACAGAACAGAACTACCTCGAGACAAACAATGGTGGATAAATGAAGATAGTTAACTCAGGCCGTTTACCACTGTCGGCTTTAGAAGGTGGCTCCTTAAGCAGACAACAATGCGATAGTGCGATGACTTCCTATGGGGGGGATGAAGGAGTGGGCTGTCTCGCTTCCTCTTCCATCTCTGCTTGAGACTCCAGAATGCTGAGTCACAATGACAAGGCAGAAATACAGCCAGGGCAGAGCCTGAGTCATTCCATACTGTAGTAGAACCAACAGGAGGTTATGACAGGAATAAGCAGGGGTGCTAATTTCACTGGGGACAGGGGGGACATGCAATTTTGTCCCCTCCCCAGTTTTATCATTGGAATGTGATACAAAACGAGGCAACGATGTGCTTTAGGACCATGCGGATGCCTCCGAGCAGTCGGGTAGGCTGTTTGCTGTGTTTATTCGACCAAAAATATACAGTGCCTTGCAAAAGTATTCGGCCCCCTTGAACTTTGCGACCTTTTGCCACATTTCAGGCTTCAAACATAAAGATATAAAACTGTATTTTTTTGTGTAGAATCAACAACAAGTGGGACACAATCATGAAGTGGAACGACATTTATTGGATATTTCAAACTTTTTTAACAAATCAAAAACTAAAAAATTGGGCGTGCACAATTATTCAGCCCCTTTACTTTCAGTGCAGCAAACTCTCTCCAGAAGTTCAGTGAGGATCTCTGAATGATCCAATGTTGACCTAAATGACTAATGATGATAAATACAATCCACCTGTGTGTAATCAAGCCTCCGTATAAATGCACCTGCACTGTGATAGTCTCAGAGGTCCGTTAAAAGCGCAGAGAGCATCATGAAGAACAAGGAACATACCAGGCAGGTCCGAGATACTGTTGTGAAGAAGTTTAAAGCCGGATTTGGATACAAAAAGATTTCCCAAGCTTTAAACATCCCAAGGAGCACTGTGCAAGCGATAATATTGAAATGGAAGGAGTATCAGACCACTGCAAATCTACCAAGACCTGGCCGTCCCTCTAAACTTTCAGCTCATACAAGGAGAAGACTGATCAGAGATGCAGCCAAGAGGCCCATGATCACTCTGGATGAACTGCAGAGATCTACAGCTGAGGTGGGAGACTCTGTCCATAGGACAACAATCAGTCGTATATTGCACAAATCTGGCCTTTATGGAAGAGTGGCAAGAAGAAAGCCATTTCTTAAAGATATCCATAAAAAGTGTTGTTTAAAGTTTGCCACAAGCCACCTGGGAGACACACCAAACATGTGGAAGAAGGTGCTCTGGTCAGATGAAACCAAAATTGAACTTTTTGGCAACAATGCAAAACGTTATGTTTGGCGTAAAAGCAACACAGCTGAACACACCATCCCCACTGTCAAACATGGCGGTGGCAGCGTCATGGTTTGGGCCTGCTTTTCTTCAGCAGGGACAGGGAAGATGGTTAAAATTGATGGGAAGATGGATGGAGCCAAATACAGGACCATTCTGGAAGAAAACCTGGAGTCTGCAAAAGACCTGAGACTGGGACGGAGATTTGTCTTCCAACAAGACAATGATCCAAAACATAAAGCAAAATCTACAATGGAATGGTTCAAAAATAAACATATCCAGGTGTTAGAATGGCCAAGTCAAAGTCCAGACCTGAATCCAATCGAGAATCTGTGGAAAGAACTGAAAACTGCTGTTCACAAATGCTCTCCATCCAACCTCACTGAGCTCGAGCTGTTTTGCAAGGAGGAATGGGAAAACATTTCAGTCTCTCGATGTGCAAAACTGATAGACATACCCCAAGCGACTTACAGCTGTAATCGCAGCAAAAGGTGACGCTACAAAGTATTAACTTAAGGGGGCTGAATAATTTTGCACGCCCAATTTTTCAGTTATTGATTTGTTAAAAAAGTTTGAAATATCCAATAAATGTCGTTCCACTTCATGATTGTGTCCCACTTGTTGTTGATTCTTCACAAAAAAATACAGTTTTATATCTTTATGTTTGAAGCCTGAAATGTGGCAAAAGGTCGCAAAGTTCAAGGGGGCCGAATACTTTCGCAAGGCACTGTATATAAATATATATGTCCCCGCCACATCTAAAACCAATATTGCGCCCCAGGTAAAATAAGTGGGAGGGAGCAATTGGGAGAGAGGGAAGGGGGAAAGAGTACAGACTAAAAACACTGTGTCACCCTTCAGAACTTAAATAGAAAGAGTTATGTAATGGTTAATCATTTACAGTATTACTTACGGTTTATAACTTTGTGCAGCTGGTCACATGATGGACCCTGTCATGACTTTAACAACTTAACACAGGTTCTCGGGGTTGAACATTACAGAAAAGAATTGCAATTCAAAAATGAAGACAATTCTATGTCAATTTCATTTTTAACGCTATGTTTGCCCTTCTGCTAAAATATGGTCACTTAGAACAATTTGGACTCAGGGGTAGATGTAACATAGTAAAAGTACATTCAGGATACTCCCATTAGTATGATATGTTTTGTATGGTATGTATTAATTTGTGGATGTCCATCATCCATTTCGTATTATATTTTACTAATTGCAATTTTTACAATATGTTACGATTTGCTAAACATATGATATCTTACGAAGTCCAATTTGTTGTGGCTAACGTTAGCTCGGTGGCTAGGTGCTAGCATTAGCTAGGTGGCTGAAATTATCTAGGCTAGGGGTTAAGGGCTAAGGTTAGGTCTAAGGTTAAGGTTAGGAGTTAGGTTAAAGGGCAACCTTTGTGATGCTAGACGTTCGCGTTATATGCTCACCCTAAATCATCCTTTAAGCATGACACATCATTTAGTCAACAGGCGATGTCCCTTTTCGCAAAAAAAAGGAATGCCAAGTATGTCACAGCCCTTTTTGTAACACCAGATTAAGCATAAATCTACTGTCACTCCCAACAGTCTGAAGAATCTTTGTCTCATTGTCTCCAAAACTTTGTTTGCGCTCATAATGAAAACATTACACTATAAACTGAGGTTCAGTCTAAAACAGTTGATCAAAGTAACTGAAAGCAGGGCACATACTTCAAGGATTATCTATGTTGAAGACCCTTACCCACATTTGAAGCAGCTTCATAATTTTTCATCAAACACTGAACCTAGATAGTAGCTATGACAAACTGATAGATAGAGCCTGTTTTGGCTTACATTTTAGGAGAAAGAGGGTCCTGTCCTCAAACAATTGGAGTAGAGGCACTACCTTACATACTAGGCCAGGAAAGATCAGGGGCTGTAAAATCAGTGGCGGCTGGGGGGAGGAGCTTCCCCATCCATGTAATGTTATTCAATGTGATCTAAAAGGCTAAACTGATCCTAAATCGGCACTCTTACTTTGAGAGGCTTGATGCATACTGCCCCAGAAGACCTAAGTAGTGTCCGATTACCCATTCTAACATACTGTATACTACATACATACTGCATACTATTAGTTCATAGGGCTCCCGAGTGGCGCAGCAGTCTAAGTCACCGCATCCCAGTGCAAGCGGCATCACTTTAGAACCTGGTTTGAATCCAGGCTGTATCACATCTGGCTGTGATTGGCCCAGCGTCGTCCGGGTTTGGCTGGAGTAGGCCGAATTTGTTCTTAACTGACTTGCCTAGTTAAATAAAGGTTACATTTGAGTATACTGTAAAAGAACGGTAAACTTCTAGATGAGCTTACTAGCGCTTCGCCTGTCTACCGGAAGCTGATGGTGTTGCTATGCAACGTCTTGCTAGCTTGTTAGCATAACTAATTACTAGCTAGACATCATACGATTTCGGGTGTGTTTGTAAATTAAATCTGGAATGCCAGAGTATGCTCTCGGCGTTCGTAAATTCAGAGCGTTGTCAGATTGTCCGTTCGTAAATTTAAAGCGTTTCGCCCTCGGAGCGTTCAGATCCCACACTGGCCGCTCTGGCCGAGGAGTAGGGTTGATCCGAGCATTTTGACCTCACAACGGCAGTCAAGCACCCAAGCTATCTTGCTAACTTTGGCTAGCTTGCTAGCTACTTCCAGTGTCCATTGAGAACGCACAATGACTATACCACTTAGCTAATCCTGATGTATTAATAGCCAACTAACGTTAGGTAGCTAGCTAACATACTGGTCCATACTGCTGTAATGATATGCTATGCGGTTCGTAAGGATAGCGTAGCTAAAAAATTGTCAGCCAACATCAAACATAACGTGTAACGTAACTTATTTGAAAAGTCATTACACCTCTCAACATTTTCTTAACTCTTGTCATAATTAGTCAAAACAAGTAAATTTATCCACTCTCGTAATAAACAAAGTAACAATTTTTAAACAGATTAAGATGACGTCGAGGCAAGTGCATTTACTCCACCCACAATCTGTCCGCGTGAGATAAGCCCGTTTTTGTGTAGAGGTATATAACAGTGTCAAATTACTAGCGGATTTTGATCATATAGAAGTTTCGTAATGTTTAAGCTTTAACAAATGTACTAATATTTTCGGATGCACGTGGCATTCCGGCAACTTTGAGAAAAATTACGTCTAGTTCTGCGTGTTGTTCGTGCCTTCCCTCTCATTGGCTAGAATGGTTCCACCTGATCTTGCCTGTCTCCAATTGTTGAGCACATGTATTTCCATTGTTAGATGGGTCACTCGGCTCTCTTGTCAATATAATACATATCTTTGCTTTAGGTTGATGTGAATGAGTGGGATCATCATTTATTTATATTTTTTATATATATTTTTATTTTTTTATTATGAACACAACAATACAAAATATATACAAAGAAGAGTACATAAACCTAACATATCAAGATTCCTTTTCAATTTGTTAAAATATTTTTATTTTATTTTTTTACTTCACCTTTATTTAACCAGGTAGGCCAGTTGAGAACAAGTTCTCATTTACAACTGCAACCTGGCCAAGATAAAGCAAAGCAGTGCGACACAAACAATAACACAGAGTTACACATGGAATAAACAAACGTACAGTCAATAACACAATTAAAAAAAAATCTATATACAGTTTGTGCAAATGAGGCAAGATTAGGGAGGTAGGGCAATAAATTGGCCGTAGTGGCGAAGTGATTACAATTTAGCAATTATACACTGGAGTGATAGATGTGCAGAAGATGAATCTGCAAGTAGAGATACTGGGGTGCAAAGGAGCAAAAAAATAAGTAACAATATGGGGATGAGGTAGTTGGATGGGCTACTTACAGATGGGCTTTGATTTGATTTTGATTTTGATTTGGCTATACAGGTGCAATGATATGTGACCTGCTCTGACAGCTGATGTTTAAAGTTAGTGAGGGAGATATGAGTCTCTTTATGGTGAATATTGCTTTTTTGTTTTTACATTTACTGATAATTTCAAAATAATATTTAAATTCTATCTTAAATAATGTGAAGAGGGGTTTGTTCTCTGCCCACTTCATTTCATGGATAAAGAATCTTCCATTAAAGATAAACAAATGAACAATGAAAGTTAAATCAGGGTCCATATCAAAAAGACTGGTTTGACAACAACATTATTTGGATTAAACAATTATTGAACAATGATGGCCAACTATACGGTTATCAAGAATTCATGAGAACACACAATGTTACATTCACTCCTGAGGAATGGGATCGTCATCAAATGATCCGCATAGTTCCTGTTGAATTTCTAAAGGTGATTGGCTACGCTTTGTGAGGGTGGATTTCACTGACGCATTCCGTTTGGAACAATAAATAGAGCGAACAAGGCTCCTTCCAGTTCACAAGTCTGAGAAGACGCATGAAGAAGTTCTTGCTTCAACAGTGATTGAACGGAACTCCTCTGCCTTCGTCCCGCATTATAGAACATTTTGGATTGATAACATAACACTTACCTGAACTATAATAGTAAAATAGTCGAATAAACCCTATTTTTGTACCGTTACTTTAGATATTAAAGAAAATCTGCCAAAATGGAGTCTCAGATCCGCCAGAACTATCACCACGATTGCGAAGCTGCCATCAACCGGATGATCAACTTGGAGATGTTTGCCTCCTACACCTACACTTCAATGGTAAGGAGTCTACCAAGATGACCGTTTTGTTGAGCTACCTGTTATTATGCCTGGGCCTAAATTCCACTTTTCACCTGACTTTTCTGTAGCCAATCACCTCGACTCCGTTAAGTACATATTTGAGTTTTACTTGGCAAGGCTGTTAAGATCCTCCAGGTTGGTATAGCATTCAAGTGAATCCGGGAATCTATCCTACCTTGGTCAGAGCGCGTAACAACTCCTTGACAGGTTAATTGTCAGGTTACCAAGTAGACTACAGACTAGACTGATTCATGCATATATCATCAAGCTTAGTTGCCACAACAAGAACATAACGCCCAGTCACGTTCGGCACTTTTTTTTTCTTCTAACCACACTTTTGTTTGTCCACCCAGGCTTTCTATTTCTCCCGTGACGATGTGGCTCTGTCTGGCTTCGCGCATTTCTTCAAGGAGAACAGCGACGAGGAGCGAGAGCACGCCGACAAGCTACTCTCCTTCCAGAACAAGAGAGGTGGACGCATTTTACTCCAGGACATCAAGGTGAGCGCCTGAGCATCGAGGAACACATTTAGATTGTAGACTGATAGGAAATGTCTTGACTCCATGGAGTGTCCAGCGTTAAGTTGATATAGAGAACCTGTAGTCCTAAACATACTGCCTTTAACCACTGAACTGAAACGATGTGAGGGATGTAACTCTGTTCACTTTATCCTGACCTTAACGTCTGCTAGTAGTCCCTAACCCTCCTGTGTTCACTCTGGCCTGTGTAGAAGCCAGAACGTGATGAGTGGGGCAATGGGCTGGAGGCCATGCAGTGTGCTCTGCAGCTGGAGAAGAATGTGAACCAGGCCCTGCTGGACCTGCACAAGATTGCCTCTGGAAAGGTTGACCCCCATGTAAGTTATGGTGAAACCACACATCACATGTATGTATCACATAGAATACAGGTACTGTCTCAAGAGATGATCAGGTTGTTGTAGCTCTGATAACTAATGACAGGATTGGGTGACCTGTTTCTTAACACGCACACAATAGTCCACAGATGCACACTACACACACAATGCAGCTAATGCATAAGGGGTGGCAGGTCATCTAGTGGTTAGAGCTTTGGGCCAGTAACCAGAAGGTTGCTGGCTCGAATCCCTGAGCTGCCAAGGTAAAAATCTCTTCTGCCCCTGATTAACCCACCAAGGTAAAAATCTCTTCTGCCCCTGATTAACCCACTGTGCCACGTTAGGATGTCATTGTAAATAGGAATTTGTTATCTGACTTGTCTAGGTAAAAAATAAACTGCAGACACCTCATTATCTGCCCTTATGCCATTACCAACAGGCTCTTGTGTGTTACTCTATCTACAATAGTCTGTAGTCATTATCTTTTCTGACCTGTGTTATCCCTCTTTAGCTGTGTGACTTCCTGGAGACCCATTACCTGAATGAGCAGGTGGAGGCCATTAAGAAGCTGGGAGACCACATCACCAACCTCACCAAGATGGATGCTGTCAAAAACAAGATGGCAGAGTACCTGTTTGACAAGCACACCCTGGGAGGCCAGAGCTAAACCACTTCCATCCCCAGGCTACGGCCTCCAGCCTCAGACCAGGACTCCTGGCTTCTCTGATGGATCCTACTGGCTTTACATTTATAGGGGAGAGTGTTAAACTGGTGCAGTGCAACACAGCTGTAACATTGGTGTATCTGTTGACAACACTACTGTATTGGAGGCAAGGCTTCTTGTAAAACAATTAAAAATATCAGTTAAGTTTGTTGCTGTTTTCTAAGTGTTGACCTGTAGTAATGGATGTTGTATCAGTCTATTGAGGTTCTTTGCTCTTTTACTGAGCATCTTCATACCAGTGGTGAATACTGACAATTACCTGACTGAGGGTCATAACAATAGAAGTTTAACATGAGGTTTTATAAAGGATGTTACCCCTCACCACAGAGGGTGTCCTTTACCGTATCTTGTAATAGTGCCATATCAATTAAGGGCCCAGCTGTCAACTCTAGGTCCATAGGAGTGAAATGGGTAACTACAGTTGATATAGACCTTTAATCTGAGCATCACAAGTTTATTATTATACAGCCTAGAGGTCAATCAAACCCTTGCGTCCTGCTCGGTAATTCAGTTAGCAAGTTATGGTATATTTCTCTAGTGATGAATTTCGTCTCTTACTGACACAAAATACGTCTCTAATTCAGGTAATACCCAAAAGTTCCCCTGCAGCAAACTATGAACTGAATACTCAAAATAAATCTACAAGCCTCTTGTTCACCATAAGGGGCTTATTGGAGCTGTCATATGGTTGCAAAGCTACTGGTAATTTACTGAAGTCATTCATTTTGGTAATTGACAGCCAAGCTTCACCTTAATACTTTTAACTGAAAATATTGCTAGACAATTTTAAGGTGTCCATATAGTAAATGAGTTTCTAGCGGGTAGACCATTTCGTTAAAGGGGAAAATGGCCTAATGAGAAGTGTCTAATCAGCAATGGCATTTTCAATAACTAAACTATTTCCTTTTCACAACTGCCGCCAACATTAACAACCTAGAAGTATTGACATGGTAAAATGGAGTACATTTAATTAAAAGATAATGGTGTTCACTGAGTTGATTTATATTTAGGGTAATGTTTTGCAGCTTTGTCATTCTATTTGAAAATATATTTTACATGTGAAATCCACACAGGGCCAGATATTTGTGATAATCTGACGTACCCAAGAAGGCTACTAGATGGCATCTGATTCATTTGCATTTTCCAACATTTGAATTTATGGATCCCTATTAGCTGCTGTCAAGGTATCAGTTACTGGGTGGCGCAGTGGTTAAGGGCGCTGTACTGGGTTCGCGCCCAGGCTCTGTCGTAACCGGCCGCGACCGGGAGGTCCGTGGGGCGACGCACAATTGGCCTAGCGTCGTCCGGTTTAGGGAGGGATTGGTCGGTAGGGATCTCCTTGTCTCATCGCGCACCAGCGACTCCTGTGGCGGGCCGGGCGCAGTGCGCGCTAGCCAAGGTTGCCAGGTGCACGGTATAGCCTCCGACACATTGGTGCGGCTGGCTTCCGGGTTGGTTGGGTTGTGTATCGGAGGACGCATGACATTCAGCCTTCGTCTCTCCCGAGCCCATACGGGAGTTGTAGCAATGAGACAAGATAGTAGCTATTACAACAATTGGATACCACGAAATTGGGGAGAAAAAGGGGTAAAATAAAATTTTAAAAAATGTAGCAGTTACTCTTTATGGGGTCTAGCAAAATAAAGGCAGTTCTATACAATAACACTAACATTACATTAGATTTCACAACACATTAAGGGTTTGCCCTCAGGCCACTACTCTTCTACAACACAAAATGTATTGCATTTTTGAATTAATAATTGAGTAGCCCAGCATTCACATTCTATTCCATATTTTGAGCCATAGGCCTATCCAAGCCTTTACACATAATGTAGTTGGTCCAAAGTTGGCATCATCATCACTTTAATTGGATTGATAATGTATTTCTATCCCAGTTCACTTTCACTACAACAAAGTAATCAGCCTCTCTGTTTTCAGTTAGACTAACACAATACTTGTTTAATTTGATTCATTATAGAATCTTCACCTTATTAGAACATGATTTCCTTTACAACCATGTATGTATGTACGTATACATGTATACTTGTTAATTAATTGATAGTGCAATTAAAGTGTCATCAAGTCAGCAGCTTCTTGACATTGAGTGCCTCGACTCCTATTAAGTTAATTGAGTATCAGACATTTTGTGACATATTCTGGTCTAGTGGTAATGCTCCTGACTCTGGACCACACATGACCCTTGGTGGCATGGATTCAAACCCTGCCTACGCTTCATATCTGTATTCCTCTAACTTTCTGTCCCCCCCTCTCATTCATAACTTGATATCTCAATAAAGAGAGAGAAAATACTAATATATATATAAAGAAATTAGTAATCTCCAGACCATGTACAACCCAAACATGGTGAAGGGAACATAAATAGAATAATGGGTTTTGACATTGGTGGTGACTTTCTGAACTGTTATAGTTAGACCAACAGTTTAAAGTAATACAGAAATATATGGCTATTTGAGTTCTAATTGACTAAATTGACAACATTTTCTGGAAATTTGTTGTATTTTCCCTTCAATTCACCAGAAACAACCATTCACGGCTATTTGTTTAAAAATGCCTTAGTAAGTTACACAGTATATGTAAGTTGCATAGTATAGTATATGTTCCTGCTGTTCTCTCCTTCTTCCCTTCTTCCTTTTCTTCAAATCTGGTATCAGCCGGTCTTCACCCATTCATCACCCCTCATGTCTGTTTCTGCAGTCACAAAACTCTGCCTTCTTCCACCATTGTCACTGTGATAACAGAACAGAACTACCTCAAGACCAATGATGGTTGATAAATGAAGATAGTTAAACTCAGGTCGTTTACCACTGTCTGCTTTAGGAAGGGGCTCCTTAAGCAGACAACAATGCGATAGTGGTCTGCTTAGTTAATTGACTTTCATTGGGGGAAAAGAAGGAGTGGGCTGTCTTGCTTCCTCTTCCATCTCTGCTTGAGACTCCAGAATGCTGAGTCACAATGACAAGGCAGAAATACATTCAGGGCAGAGCCTGAGTCAGTCCATACTGTAGTAGAACCAACAGGAGTTTATGACAGGAATAAGAAGTGGCACAAATGTCCCTGGGGACAGGGGGGACATGCATTTTTGTCCCTTCCCCAGTTTTATCATTGGAATGTGATACAAAACGAGGCAACGGTGTGCTTTTGGACCATGCGGATCTCTCCGAGCTGTCGGGAAGGCTGTTCAACCCATCCAAAATATAAATATATATATGTCCCCCCCACAACTAAAACCAATGTTGCGCCCCTGGTAAAAAATAGTGGGAGGGAGCAATAGGGAGTGAGGATGAGGGGGAAAGATTACAGACTAAAAACACTGTGTCACCCTTCAGAACTTCAATAGAAATAGTTATGTAATGGTTAATCATTTACAGTATTACTTACGGTTTATAACTTTGTGCGGCTGGTCACATGATGGACCCGGTCATGACTTTAACAACTTAACACAGGTTCTCGGGGTTGAACATTACAGAAGAGATTTGCATAGAGAAATTAAGACAATTATTTGACTATTTCAATTTTAATCCTGTTTGCTCTTCTGCTAAAATATGGTCACTTAGAACAAACTGGAAGAGTAGACGTAACATAGTAAAAGTATATTCGGGAATACTCCAATTAGTATGATATATTTTGTATGGTATGTATTAATTTGTGGATGTCCATCATCAAATTGGTATTATAATAAACTAATGGTAATTCATACAATATGTTACGAATTGCAATTTTTATAATATGTTACGATTTGCTAAACATATGATATGTTACGAATTCCAATTTGTTGTGGCTAACTTTAGCTCGGTGGCTAGGTGCTAACGTTACCTAGGTGGCTAAAATTAGTTAGGCTAGGGGTTAAGGGTTAAGGTTACTTTAGGGCTAAGATAAGGTTAGGAGTTACGTTAAAGGGTTAGGGTTAGCTAACATGCTAAGTAGTTGCAAAGTAGCTAAAAAGTAGTAAATAGTTGCAAAGTTGATAATTAGCAAAAAAGCTGAAGTTGTCCGTGATGAGTTACAAGCAACTTTTGGGATGCTAGACGTTTGCGTTATATGCTCACCCAAACTTATACTTTAGGCATGACACATAATTTAGTCAAAAACTGATGTCCCTTTTCGCAAAAAAAAGAAGGAATGTCAAGTATGTCACAGCCCTTGTTGTAACACCGGTTTAAGCATGAGTCTACTGCCACTTCCAACAGTCTGAAGAGGCTTCGTCTCATTGTCTCCAAAACTTTGTTTCCACTCGTAATGAAAGCATTACGCTATAAAGTGAGGTTCAGCCTAGAACAGTTGATCAAAGTAACAGAAAGCAGGGCACATACTTCAAGGATTATCTATGTTGAAGACCCTTACCCACATTTGAAGCAGCTTCATAATTTTTCAACAAACAATGAACCTAGATAGTAGCTATGACAAACTGATAGATAGAGTCTGTTTTGGCTTACATTTGAGGAAAAAGGGGGCCCTGTTCTAAAACAATTGGAGTAGAGGCAATACCTTACATACTAGGCCAGGAAAGACCAGGGTCTGTATAAATCAGTGGAAGCTGGGGGGAGGAGCTTCCCCATCCATGTAATGTTATTCAATGTGATCTAAAAGGCAAAACTGTTCCTAAACCGGCATTCTTGCTCTGAGAGGCTTGATGCAAACTGCCCCAGAAGACCTCAGCTGTGTTCGAATACCCATACTAACATGCTGTATACTACATACTTAAGGAGCACATACTGCATACTATATACTATTAGTTCACAGGGCTCCCGAATGGCGCAGCGGTCTAAGGCACTGCATCTCAGTGCAAGCGGCGTCACTATAGTACTGCTGTAATTGAGGTATGATTGGGCCCAGTGTCGTCCGGGTTTGGCTGGAGTAGGCCGTCATTGAAAATAAGAATTTGTTCTTAAATTACTTGCCTAGTTAAATAAAGGTTACATTTTAATATACTGTAAAAGAACTGTAAACTTTTAGTTGAGCGTACTAGCGCTTCGACTGTCTACCGGAAGCTGATGCTGTTGCTATGCAACCTCTTGTTAGCTTGTTAGCATAACTAATTACTAGCTAGACATCATATGATTTCGGATGTGTCTGTAAATTTAATCTGGAGTGTCAGAGTGCCAGAGTACGCTCTGGGACTTCTTAAATTCAGAGCGTTGTCAGATTGTCCGTTCGCAAATCGAAAGCTTTTTGCTCTCTGGACGAGGAGTTGGGTTGACTCGAGCGTTCTGACCTCACAACGGCATTCAAGCACCCAAGCTAACTGGTTGACTTTGGCTAGCTTGCTAGTTATTTCCAGACACAAATGAGAGAACACCTCACTCTGACCATTTTACTCGCCCTGGCAGAGCTGGTTAGGCTGTTTTCATGTTATCCAGAGCATTGTTGACTGTAACTGTGGTGCTGGCAACAATTGAATTACTCTTTTAATTGAATTACCCTCAGATGAGAGTGCTCTGAAATCGAAGTAGAGAGCCAGAGTGAATTAACAATGTCCATTGAGAACGCACAATAACTATACCACTTAGCTAAGCCTGATGTCTTAATAGCCAACTAAATGTATGTTAGGTATTTAGCTAACATAAAGGTACATACTACTGCAATGATATGCTATGCGGTTCATAAGGATAGCGTAGCTAAAGAATTGTAATGCAACTTATTTGAAAATTCATTACATCGCTGAACATTTTCTTAACATTTGTCATAATTAGTTAAAGCAATGAAATTGTATCTGCTCTCATCTGACTTCGGCTGCATATTTTCCGCCCTTTTCTTAAAATCTGAAAACTTGTGTTGCCATGCCCGTTTTCTGAAGAATTGCATTATGGGCCCTGAAAGCACGGAAATAATGTCCACTGCTTATATACTTCGTATTTTGGCTAATTTAGTATGACATCTGGGAACTTTTGGCGTGCTAACTATATATATACTAGGACCAATAACCATACTACATACTCCACTTACATCACAAGTAGTATGGTTAGTGCGGTTAGTATGAGTATTCGAACACAGATCTAGTTCTTATGAATACCAATGACGTTTCAACTACATGGCTGTATTGAGCAATAACCCGGCACCCTGAAAGCACCATGTCAACAGTTGTGGAAGATCAGGTCATGTGAACTGAAGTTGTTAGGAAGGTTACTTTATTACTGTAGTCTTTGATTTTCATTATCTGTAAAAAAGTTTTCCACTTCACAGTTTTAGCTTAATAACCGATGTGTGGTTAGACGTATGTAGCTACTGATTTTGTGTAGTTATTTCTAGGCTAATGTAATCAACTGACATACCATTTGTCAACCTCAATATGTAATTTGAAACCGAAAGGTGTATCAACAAATACCATTTCTACAAAAGCCAGCCTTTCTTTCTCTGTCCACTACTGTATTCCCATACCTCATATTGAAAAATGAGCTGATATTTAAAAAAGTGTGATAAACCAGTTTTTATTTTGGCTGCATTCTGGAAAAGGTAAACAATTAAGCTACATATGTTATTGAAACATGTGCTCTTAGAGAATGAAACAGAAGTTTACAGAACTGCATCTCAAAGTTCAATTCCTTTTATATCCTAAATCAAACGTAGACGTGGACTATTTCTAAATTAGTCTAATATTAGAATGAGTGTTCAAATTCTTTCTATTTTCTTCTAAGGATTTAACACACACACATTTTTCAACAATAACTTCTGTAGTTAGACCTGCACTGTAGCATTGCTTAAGCTTTTAGCTGATACTACTGCTTTAGTTGTTTCCAATAGAATGTTACTTTGTAATAAACAAAGTTGAAAAAAAAATAACAGTCCGAGATGAAGAGGTCAAGGCGAGAGATTTACTCTGCCCAAAATCTTTCCGCGTGAGATAAGCCCGTTTTCTTTCAAATTACTTGAGGATTATGATCGAATAGAAGTTTCGTAATATTTGTAGTGATATATGTGGATGCATGTGGTATTCCGGAAACTTTGAGAAAAATGAAGTATATTTGTGCGTGGTGTTCACACACGTACCTGCCCTCTCATTGGTTGGAATGGTCCCACCTGATCTACCTGTCTTCATTCGTTGAACACATGTATTTCCATTGATAGAGTGGTCACTCGGCTCTCTTGTCAATATAATAAATCATCTTTGCTTTAGGTCATGTGTATGAGTGGGCTCGTCTTTAAATGACCCGCCTAGTTCCTGTTGAAATTCTAAAGGTGATTGGCTACGCTTTGTGAGGGTGGATTTCACTGACGCATTCCGTTTGGAACAATAAATAGAGCGAACAAGGTTCCTTCCAGTTCACAAGTCTGAGAAGACGCATGAAGAAGTTCTTGCTTCAACAGTGATTGAACGGAACTCCTCTGCCTTCGTCCCGCATTATAGAACATTAAGGGTTAATGACATAGCACTTACTTGAACTATAATAGCAAAATAGTTTAAGAAACTCTATTTTTGTACTTTTTATTTTGATATAAAAGAAAATCTGCCAAGATGGAGTCTCAGATCCGCCAGAACTATCACCACGATTGCGAAGCTGCCATCAACCGGATGATCAACTTGGAGATGTTTGCCTCCTACACCTACACTTCAATGGTAAGGAGTTTACCAAGATGACCGTGTTGTTGATCTACCTGTGTATTATGCCTGGTCCTAAATGGCTTTTTTCCACTTGATTTGTCTGTTGTCCTAGACAATTAATAGCCAAGAATCGCAACTCCGTGTAGTACATTTGAGTTTTACTTGGCAAGGCTATTAAGACCCTCCAGTTAGATATAGCATACAAATGTAGTTGGGAATCTATCCTACCTCTGTCAGAGCGCGTAACAACTCCTTGACAGGTTAAATGTCAGGTTACCAAGTAGACAACGGACTAGACTGATTCATCCCTATCATCAAGCTTAGTTGCCACATCAAGAACCGAATGCCGTCATGTTTATTTTTTTCTAACTACAATGTTTTGTTTATCCACCCAGGCTTTCTATTTCTCCCGTGACGATGTGGCTCTGCGTGGCTTCGCGCATTTCTTCAAGGAGAACAGCGACGAGGAGCGGGAGCACGCCGAGAAGCTTCTCTCCTTCCAGAACAAGAGAGGTGGACGCATTTTACTCCAGGACATCAAGGTGAGCGCCTGAGCATCAAACACATTTAGATTGTAGACTGATAGAGAATGTTTTTCCTCCATGGAGGAAAGTGTCTACGGAGTTTAGTTGCTCGAGAGAACCTGGAGTAGTCCTAAACATACTGCCTCTAACCACTGAACTGAAACTGTGAGAGGGGTGTAACTCTGTTCACTTTATCTTAACCTTAACATCTGCTAGTAGTCATTAACACTTCTGTGTTCACTCTGTCCTGTATAGAAGCCAGAACGTAATGAGTGGGGCAATGGGCTGGAGGCCATGCAGTGTGCTCTGCAGCTGGAGAAGAATGTGAACCAGGCCCTGCTGGACCTGCACAAGATTGCCTCTGACAAGGTTGACCCCCATGTAAGTTATGGTGAAACCACACATCACATGTATGTATCACATAGAATACAGGTACTGTCTCAGGAGATGATCAGGTTGTTGTAGCTCTGATAACTAATGACACAGGATTGTTTGACCTGCTTCTTCACACGCACACAATAGTCCAGATGCTCACAATGCAGCTAATGCATAAGGGGCGGCAGGTTGTCTAGTGGTTAGAGATTTGGGCCTCTAACAAAGGTCAGCTCTGGGATTCAATCCAGCAACAAGGTAAAAATGTGTTCTGCCCCAGAACAAGGCAGTTAACCTATTGTTCCACATTAGGATGCCATTGTAAATAAGTGTTTGATAACGGACTTGTCTCGTTAAAAAATAGACACCTCATTATCTACACTTATGCCATTACCACTTGTGTGTTACTGTTACAATAGTCTGTAGTCATTCTCTTGTCTGACCTGTGTTTTCCCTCTTTAGCTGTGTGACTTCCTGGAGACCCATTACCTGAATGAGCAGGTGGAGGCCATTAAGAAGCTGGGAGACCACATCACCAACCTCACCAAGATGGATGCTGTCAAAAACAAGATGGCAGAGTACCTGTTTGACAAGCACACCCTGGGAGGCCAGAGCTAAACCACTTCCATCCCCAGGCTACGGCCTCCAGCCTCAGACCAGGACTCCTGGCTTCTCTGATAGATCCTACTGGCTTTGCTTTTATAGGGATGGGAGAGTGTTAAACTGGTGAATTGCAACACTGCTGTGACATTGATCTTTCTGTTGACAACACTACTGTATTTTGGAGGCAAGGCTTCTTGTAAAACAATTAAAAAAATATCACTGAAGTTAGTTGCGGTTTTCTAAGTGTTGACCTGTAGTAATGGATGTTGTATCAGTCTATTCCGGTTCATTGCTCTTTTACTGAGCATCTTCATACCAGTAAATACTGACAATTGTAGACTAGTGGCTGAGGGTCATAACAATAGAAGTTTAACCTGAGTTTTATAAAGGATGTTACCTCTCACCAGAGGTTGTCCTTTACCGTACCTTGTAATAGTGCCATGTCAATTAAGGACCCAGCTGTCAACTCCAGTGCCGTAGGAGTGCAATTGTTACCTACAATTGATGTAGACCTTTACTCTGCATCACAAGGTTATTAGACAGCCTAGAGGTCAATCAACCGTTAGCCAGCTGTTATGGCACATTTCTCTAGTGATGGGAAGTTCGGCTCTGACTGACAAGTCTTTACTCATTGTATTTATTTCAGTTGGTAATCTCCAATAGTTCCCCTAACGTAAACTATGAACTGAATACTCAAAAGGAATGATTCTACAAGCCTCTCGTTAAGGGGCTTATTGGAGCGGTCATATGGTTGCAACGCTACTGTTACGTTACTGAACGCTGTCATTTTGGTAATTGACAGGCAAGCCAAACTTTAATTCTTGAACTGAAAAATATTGTTTTCAAGATATAGTAAAGGAGTTTCAGATGGCTAGACCACTTGGTTAAAGGGGAAGATGGCCTAATGAAAACGGTCTAATCAGCAATGGCATTTTCAATTACTCTTCAACTTTATTCTTTATACAACCAAGTATTGACATGGTAAAATTGAGTACATTTGTATGGTATTGACTATATTGGTTTATATTTAGGGTACAGTTTCACAGCTTTGTCATTCTATTTGAAAACATTTTACACAAAGCCACAGAGGGCCAGAGATTTGTAATCTGATGTACCCAAAAAGGCCACTAGATGGCATCTGATTAAATTGCATATTCCTTAATTTTCCAACATTTGTAATTATGGATCCCTATTAGCTGCTGTCAAGGCAGCAGTTACTCTTCATGGGGTCTGTCAAAATAAAGGCAGTTCTATACAATAAAACTAACCTTACATTAAACATTAACGGTTCCCTCTCAGGCCACTACTCTACCACATATCTACAACAAAAAATCTGTGTGTGCATCTATAGTGAATATGTAATTGTGTTTTAATGTTTTTAAATATGACTTTACTACTTGCATGAGTTACTTGATGTGGAATAGCAGCCATGTCATGGCTCTCTGTTGTACTGTGCACCTCCCATAGTATGTCCTGGACTTGGGAACTGTGAAGAGACCTGGTGGTATGTCAAATCAAATTTATTTTATATAGCCCTTCGTACATCAGCTGATATCTCAAAGTGCTGTACAGAAACCCAGCCTAAAACCCCAAACAGCAAGCAATGCAGGTGTAGAAGCACAGTGGCTAGGAAAAACTCCCTAGAAAGGCCAAAACCTAGGAAGAAACCTAGAGAGGAACCAGACTATGTGGGGTGGCCAGTCCTCTTCTGGCTGTGCTGGGTGGAGATTATAACAGAACATGGCCAAGATGTTCAAATGTTCATAAATGACCAGCATGGTCGAATAATAAGGAAGAACAGTTGAAACTGGAGCAGCAGCACAGCTAGGTGGACTGGGGACAGCAAGGAGTCATGTCAGGTAGTCCTGGGGCATGGTCCTAGGGCTCAGGTCCTCCGAGAGAGAGAAAGAAAGAGAGAAGGAGAGAATTAGAGAACGCACACTTAGATTCACACAGGACACCGAATAGGACAGGAGAAGTACTCCAGATATAACAAACTGACCCTAGCCCCCCGACACATAAATACTGGAGGCTGAGACAGGAGGGGTCAGGAGACACTGTGGCCCCATCCGAGGACACCCCCGGACAGGGCCAAACAGGAAGGATATAACCCCACCCACTTTGCCAAAGCACAGCCCCCACACCACTAGAGGGATATCTTCAACCACCAACTTACCATCCTGAGACAAGGCTGAGTATAGCCCACAAAGACCTCCGCCACGGCACAACCCAAGGGGGTGGGGGCTAACCCAGACAGGATGACCACATCAGTGAATCAACCCACTCAGGTGACGCACCCCCTCCAGGGACGGCATGAGAGAACCCCAGTAAGCCAGTGACCCAGCCCCTGTAACAGGGTTAGAGGCAGAGAATCCCAGTGGAAAGAGGGGAACTGGCCAGGCAGAGACAGCAAGGGCGGTTCGTTGCTCCAGAGCCTTTCCGTTCACCTTCCCACTCCTGGACCAGACTACACTCAATCATATGACCCACTGAAAAGATGAGTCTTCAGTAGAGACTTAAAGGTTGAGACCGAGTTTGCGTCTCTGACATGGGTAGGCAGACCGTTCCATAAAAATGGAGCTCTATAGGAGAAAGCCCTGCCTCCAGATGTTTGCTTAGAAATTCTAGGGACAATTAGGAGGCCTGCGTCTTGTGAACGTAGCGTACGTGTAGGTATGTGCGGCAGGACCAAATCAGAGAGATAGGTAGGAGCAAGCCCATGTAATGCTTTGTAGGTTAGCAGTAAAACCTTGAAATCAGCCCTTGCTTTGACAGGGAGCCAGTGTAGAGAGGCTAGCACTGGAGTAATATGATCAAATTTTTTGGTTCTAGTCAGGATTCTAGCAGCCGTATTTAGCACTAACTGAAGTTTATTTAGTGCTTTATCCGGGTAGCCGGAAAGTGGAGCATTGCAGTAGTCTAACCTAGAAGTGACAAAAGCATGGATTAATTTTTCTGCATCATTTTTGGACAGAAAGTTTCTGATTTTTGCAATGTTATGTAGATGGAAAAAAGCTGTCCTTGAAATGGTCTTGATATGTTCTTCAAAAGAGAGATCAGGGTCCAGAGTAACGCCGAGGTCCTTCACAGTTTTATTTGAGACGACTGTACAACCATTAAGATTAATTGTCAGATTCAACTGAAGATCTCTTTGTTTCTTGGGACCTAGAACAAGCATCTCTGTTTTGTCCGAGTTTAAAAGTAGAAAGTTTGCAGCCATCCACTTCCTTATGTCTGAAACACATTGTTACGGATACAGGTATCCTGTGTGTATCCTGTGTGTGTGTGTTTCTTTTCTCTCCTTCTCCCCTCACAGGTGAAAATCATTACTCCCCAATCAGTCAACAATCAATCATCAATCTGAAGACACACCTCCTCCTGTTTCCTACCCTATCACAGTTCCTTCCCCATGGTTTAAAAACCCCATCATTTGTTTGTCTGGAGCTCAATCTCTTTGTAAATGCCATGTTTGTAGATCTCTGTTCTTCATAGATTTCAGGAGCTCAATCTCTTTGTAAATGCCATGTTTGTAGATCTGTTTTTCGACTCTCTCTCTCTTTGTGTCTTAAACCTCTCTTTTGTTGGAGCACCTCCAAATCACTATGTCATCTCCTGTGAGTATTGTTTTG
The DNA here is from genome assembly GCF_013265735.2 of Oncorhynchus mykiss. NCBI lineage: Eukaryota > Metazoa > Chordata > Actinopteri > Salmoniformes > Salmonidae > Oncorhynchus > Oncorhynchus mykiss. Next base: position 62,611,829 of record NC_048576.1, read on the forward strand.
GTTATGGTGTTTGTCTGTTGCTGGTGGGAAAAGGGGGAAACCAAGACAAGTCGCCCATGGGCATACACTACCCGTAGGTGAACTTTGTTAAATACACTAGTTAGAACTGGGCGGACCACCCACTGTATTTTTGGTTAGTTAGCTGTTAAAGTAGGCTAGTCTAGCTTAGGGGTGTTTTTGCATATTTGTTTCTTTCCTTGGGTCCAGCTCAGCCCCTTTTCCTGCTCCCTCCATTACCGTGTGTTTATAAATAAACCCTGAGTTTGAAGGTATTATTTCAGTTGTCGTGGTTATTTCGTTCACACTTTGTCACAACTATAATTTGCATGAGATGTTACGGGTCTCATTACCACCCCCCCCCCCTAGACTGTCGGGCCAAAAGGGATTCTTAACACACATGCTTCTAGCAAGGGCAATTTTGGGGCTTCACCATGTTTCATTGAAATGTACAGCTGTGTGTCATCCGCATAGCAGTGAAAGTTAACATTATGTTTTCGAATAACATCCCCAAGAGGTAAAATATATAGTGAAAACAATAGTGGTCCTAAAACGGAACCTTGAGGAACACCGAAATTTACAGTTGATTTGTCAGAGGACAAACCATTCACAGAGACAAACTGATATCTTTCCGACATAAGATCTAAACCAGGCCAGAACTTGTCCGTGTAGACCAATTTGGGTTTCCAATCTCTCCAAAAGAATGTGGTGATTGATGGTATCAAAAGCAGCACTAAGGTCTAGGAGCACGAGGACAGATGCCATTAAAATGTCATTTACCACCTTCACAAGTGCCGTCTCAGTGCTATGATGGGGTCTAAAACCAGACTGAAGCATTTCGTATACATTGTTTGTCTTCAGGAAGGCAGTGAGTTGTTGCGCAACAGCCTTTTCTAAAATTTGAGAGGAATGGAAGATTCGATATAGGCCGATTAGTTTTTTATATTTTCTGGGTCAAGGTATGGCTTTTTCAAGAGAGGCTTTATTTCTACCACTTAGTGAGTTTGGTACACATCCGGTGGATAGAGACGTTTATTATGTTCAACATAGGAGGGCCAAGCACAGGAAGCAGCTCTTTCAGTAGTTTAGTTGGAATAGGGTCCAGTATGCAGCTTGAAGGTTTAGAGGCCATGATTATTTTCATCATTGTGTCAAGAGATCTAGTACTAAAACACTTGAGCGTCTCTCTTGATCCTAGGTCCTGGCAGAGTTGTGCAGACTCAGGACAACTGAGCTTTGAAGGAATACGCAGATTTAAGGAGGAGTCCGTAATTTGCTTTCTAATAATCAATCTTTTCCTCAAAGAAGTTCATGAATTTATCACTGCTAAAGTGAAAGTAATCCTCTTGGGGAATGCTGCTTTTTAGTTAGCTTTGCGACAGTATCAAAAAGGAATTTCGGATTGTTCTTATTTTCCTCAATTAAGTTAGAAAAATAGGATGATCGAGCAGCAGTAGGGGCTCTTCGGTACTGCACAGTACTGTCTTTCCAAGCTAGTCGGAAGACTTCCAGTTTGGTGTGGCGCCATTTTCGTTCCAATTTTCTGGAAGCTTGCTTCAGAGTTCGGGTATTTTCTGTGTACCAGGGAGCTAGTTTCTTATGAGAAATGTTTTTAGTTTAGGGGTGCAACTGCATCTAGGGTATTGCGCAAGGTTAAATTGAGTTCCTCAGTTAGGTGGTTAACTGATTTTTGTCCTGGCGTCCTTGGGTAGACAGAGAATCTGGAAGGACATCAAGGAATCTTTGTGTTGTCTGTGAATTTATAGCACGACTTTTGATGATCCTTGGTTGGGGTCTGAGCAGATTATTTGTTGCAATTGCAAACGTAATAAAATGGTGGTCCGATAGTCCAGGATTATGAGGAAAAACATTAAGATCCACAACATTTATTTCATGGGACAAAACTAGGTCCAGCGTGTGACAGTGAGTGGGTCCAGAGACATGTTGGACAAAACCCACTGAGTCGATGATGGCTCCGAAAGCCTTTTGGAGTGGGTCTGTGGACTTTTCCATGTGAATATTAAAGTCACCAAAGATTAGAATATTATCTGCTATGACTACAAGGTCCGATAGGAATTCAGGGAACTCAGTGAGGAACGCTGTATATGGCCCAGGAGGCCTGTAAACAGTAGCTATAAAAAGTGATTGAGTAGGCTGCATAGATTTCATGACTAGAAGCTCAAAAGACAAATGTCTTTTTTTTTTTTTTTGTAAATTGAAATTTGCTATCGTAAATGTTAGCAACACCTCCGCCTTTGCAGGATGCATGGGGGATATGGCCACTAGTGTAGCCAGGAGGTGAGGCCTCATTTAACACAGTAAATTCATCAGGCTTAAGCCATGTTTCAGTCAGGCCAATCACATCAAGATTATGATCAGTGATTAGTTCATTGACTATAATTGCCTTTGAAGTAAGGGATCTAACATTAAGTAGCCCTATTTTCAGATGTGAGGTATCATGATCTCTTTCAATAATGACAGGAATGGAGGTGGTCTTTATCCTAGTGAGATTGCTAAGGCGAACACCGCCATGTTTAGTTTTGCCCAACCTAGGTCGAGGCACAGACACGGTCTCAATGGTGATAGCTGAGCTGACTACACTGACTGTGCTAGTGGCAGACTCCACTATGCTGGCAGGCTGGCTAACAGCCTGCTGCCTGGCCTGCACCCTATTTCATTGTGGAGCTAGAGGAGTTAGAGCCCTGTATGTTGGTAGATAAAATGAGAGCACCCCTCCAGCTAGGATGGAGTCCGTCACTCCTCAGCAGGTCAGGCTTGGTCCTGTTTGTGGGTGAGTCCCAGAAAGAGGGCCAATTATCTACAAATTCTATCTTTTGGGAGGGGCAGAAAACAGTTTTCAACCAGCGATTGAGTTGTGAGACTCTGCTGTAAAGCTCATCACTCCCCCTAACTGGGAGGGGGCCAGAGACAATTACTCGATGCCGACACATCTTTCTAGCTGATTTACACGCAGAAGCTATGTTGCGCTTGGTGATCTCTGACTGTTTCATCCTAACATCGTTGGTGCCGACGTGGATAACAATATCTCTATACTCTACACTCGCCAGTTTTAGCTTTAGCCAGCACCATCTTCAGATTAGCCTTAACGTCGGTAGCCCTGCCCCCCGGTAAACAGTGTATGATCGCTGGATGATTCGTTTTAAGTCTAATACTGCGGGTAATGGAGTCGCCAATGACTAGAGTTTTCAATTTGTCAGAGCTAATGGTGGGAAGCTTCGGCGTCTCAGACCCCGTAACGGGAGGAGTAGAGACCAGAGAAGACTCGGCCTCTGACTCCGACCCGCTGCTTAATGGGGAAAACCGGTTGAAAGTTTCTGTCGGCTGAATGAGCGACACCGGTTGAGCGTTCCTACAGCATTTCCTTCCAGAAACCGTGAGAAAGTTGTCCGGCTGCGGGGACTGTGCCAGGGGATTTATACTACTATCTGTACTTACTGGTGGCACAGACGCTGTTTCATCCTTTCCTACACTGAAATTACCCTTGCCTAGCGATTGCGTCTGAAGCTGGGCTTGTAGCACAGCTATCCTCGCCGTAAGGCGAGTACAGCGACTGCAATTAGAAGGCATCATGTTAATGTTACTACTTAGCTTCGGCTGTTGGAGGTCCTGACGAATCGTGTCCAGATAAAGCTTCCGGAGGGAAAAAGTTGAGGAAAAAAAAAATATATATATATATATATATAAACGGTAATTAAAAAGTAAAAACCGTAAATTTGTCAGGTAGCAAAACAGGTTGGCAACAAAACACACAGCAACTCGAAAACAAGTCTGCAAGTTGTGACCGGAAATGACGTCTTGTAGCTCTCTGTGTACATTTAAGGGTGAGCCGTGCTGGCCAGTTCTGGGCCAATTGTAATTTTCCTAAGTCCTTTTTTGTGGCACCTGAGCACATGACTGGACAGTAGTCCAGGTGCAACAAAACAAGGGCCTGTAGAACCTACCTTGTTGATAGCGTTGTTAAGAAGGCAGAGCAGTGCTTTATTATGGACAAATCTATCCCCATCTTAGCTATTGTTGTATCAATATGTTTTTACCATTTCAGAAGTTTATTCTCAACTTGCTACATTTCCACATTATCCATTACAAGATTTGGTTGAGGTTCAGGGTTTAGTGTTATTTTATGTCCCAAATACAATGCCTTTAGTTTTTGAAATTCATGTATTTAGGACTAACTTATTTCTTGCCACCCATTCTGAAAATGACTGCAGCTCTTAAGTGTTGCAGTGATTTCACCTGCTCTGGTAGCTGAGGTGTGTAGTGTTGAGTCACAGACACAAGGGCTTCACTCAGCACCAGTGCAAGTCATGAGTAAAGATTGAAAAAGTAAGGGGCCTAGACAGCTGCTCTGGGGAATGCCTGACTCTTCCTAGATTATGTTGGAGAGGATTCCATTAAAGAACACCCTCTGTGTTCTGTTAGACAGGTAGCTCTAGATCCACAATATAGCAGGGGATGTAAAGCCATAACACTTACACTTTTTCCAGCAGCAGATTATGATCAATGATGTCAAAAGCTGCAGAGAAGTGCTTTATTTATTTTTAATCTTTATTTATTTAACTAGGCTAACTAAGTCGGTTAAGAACAAATTCTTATTTACAATGACGGCCTAACAAAAGGCAAAAGGCCTTTCACGACAAGAGAGACAACACTACATAAAAAGAGACCAAAGACAACAACATAGCATGGTAAGCAGTAACAGGAGTCCGTTGTAACAGATATAGGCCTACATTATTCAGTGTATATACATCCTTGGCTGAGTACCAGTGGAAAGTTTAGGACAGTCAAGTCAGCAATAGTCTATGTTGATAGCAACAAGATCATGTTTTGAGTTTATGATCTTGCTCACTGGTTCTCAAACCTAGTCCTGGGGATCCAAACAAGTGCACAATTTTGTTTTTACCCTAGCACTACACAGCTGATTCAAATTATCAACTCATCAAAAGGCTTTGATGATTTGAATCAGCTGTGTAGTGCTTGGCAAAAAAACTAAAATGTGTACCCCTTTGGGTCCCCAGACCAGGATTGAGAACCACTGATCTAGCTAATGATTAGCACACTGGGGTAAATGTAGATGGGCATCCCCATGCAACCCCATAATATAGGTTGTCATGCTTATTGCTAAATAACACACCTGCCTGATAACATGGACCGATATGGTATTTGGCATTTGTTTTTAGTAATTGCAGCTTAAGGTGGCAATACCAGTTCTTGAGTGTAAGGGGGAAATGACTTTTTCACACAGGTGTTGCGTAACTTGGTTAATTAAATAAATAAAATAAGTATCTTTTTTTTGTGTTATTTGTAAACTCATGTTCCCTTTATCTAATATTAGGTTTTGGTTGAAGATCTGATAACATTCAGTATCAAAAATATGCAAAAATAGAGAACATCAGAAAGGGGGAAATACTTTTGTACGGCACTGTATATATACATTGAGTGTATAAAACATCAAGAAGAACTTCCTAATACTGAGTTGCAAACTCCCCTTTTTCCCTCAGAACAACCTCAATGTGTTGGGGCAAGGACTCGATCTACAGGGTGTCGAAAGCATTTGCAAGGGATGCTGGTTCATGTTGAATCCAATGCTTCCCACAGTTGTGTTAAATTGGCTGTATGTCCCTATGTGAGTTTGATCATTCTTGATACACACGGGAAACTATTGAGTGTGAAAAACCAAGGGGTTTGGTGGTGATATTCTAAACTGTTAGATAGACCAACAGTTTAAAGTAATATTGAAAAATATTGTTACTTGAGTTGTGATTGGGGTATATTGGCCAAATGATCAGGAAAGTTTTTGGTGTATTTTCCCTCCAAAATTAATCAGAAACAACCATATTACAGCTATTTGTTTAAAATGCTTTTAGTAAGTTACATAGTATGTTACTGCTGTTCTCTACTTCTTCCCTTTTTTCCCTAGTCTCAGGACGTTTCACACTCATCACCGCTCAAGTCTGTTTCAATAGTCATGAGACCTAGTCTCCTTCCACCATTGTCATGGTGATAGTGGGTCTGCATAGTGGGTCTGCGATAGCGGTCTGCATAGTCCTTGACATCCATTGAAACAGAACCATTGAGGGAGTGAACATCTTGCGTCCTCTTCCTTCTCTGTTTGGGTGTCCAGAATGCTGAGTCACAATGACAAGGCAGAAATACAACCAGGGCAGAGCCTGAGTCAGTCCATACTGTAGTACAACCAACGGGAGGTTATGACAGGAGGAAGAGTGGGGAGGAGGGAGAGAAATAGGAATAGAGGGGGATGGGGAAAGGGTACAGACTAAAAACGCCTTGTCACCCTTCAGAAGTGTTCTGTAACGGTTAATCATTTATAGTATTACTATCACTTCTGTTTATAACTTTAACTTAAGAACATTCTTAGTTAGTACGATTCATTTGTAATGCTAAGAGATGCATAAAAATGCACAGGGTGGGTACCTGGAGGAAAGAAGGGGAGGGTCATGCTTTTTTCTATTTCAGTCAAGAGGAGGGTTTACTATTTTTTAAATCTAGTCCAGGGGACGGTCATGTAATTGGAAATTCTCTGTTGGGCGTGAAATATGAAGTGTGCCTATAGGTTATTTAGCGTGGTCTCAATCAAATGATTCATAGCCTATAGGCTACAGGCTACGAAGTGCATCCTCGGAGATGCACAAAGTAAGGTTATATTTCTAAGATAGCTGCTGGGATAGCGTAAATAAAACTAGACTGCATTACACACTGCAACGGATTTTCCAACCCTGAGGCCTTTCTATGCCCTTGCTGATCAAAACCTTATTTTTTGCTGCCTAACCAATGCTGTGCTGTGTAGGTCTACAGTGGCAGTTCAAGAGGAGAGTCAAAGAATTCCTCAGAAAATTATTTTTAATTAGGCCTCGTCCAAAAAATGCAATATCTTGCGCGTAGACTAGCCTGTAGCCTATGTTCTGTTCAGTTTGAGAAGGAGAGCATTTGAGGACCAGAGGTCAACTTTGATAGCTTGCTACTACTATAATTGATTTGAAGAAAAACAATATGTTTCTTGCCCATGCTGTATTTATCCAAGTTATTGACATCACAATATCCAGATTTTAGTTACTTACATTGTGGTGCTGAAACTTGAAGCAGCAGTCGCGGCACAATCAATTGGAGATGGACAGCTGATAGTGCTGAAAATAGGCATAAAAGAGTAGGAATAATTCATTTAAACCGTCTTCATTTAATTAGACTTACTAACAGCAAGAGGGCTTTGTGTTGGAGCCTATTTCTTCCTTTCTGTTTAAGAAATAAGAGGTAGCTCTACTTGTTTGACAGACAGAATTGGGTTATAGGCTGCTATATCCATAGATTTGTCGTTCAATTCCTCCACCCACCATGCACTCTTTAAATAGCCTCCCTCCAAGTCAGTGAAGGACTGTTAAGTTAAAACCAGTACTGGAATTGAGGGGGTATGAGATGGTATGACATAGGCCTACCTTTTATTGAAGAAAATGTCAAAAAGAAAATGGCTACCATAAAACAGATCCGATTACATACAGTGATCTATAACAGCACTTTGGTCCGTTATGCTTTATGCAAAAAACAACTTGAAAATACCCTGGAAAGACATGACTTCGATCCATATGGGAATGTCATTGTTTAGTTTCTTTGACATTCAGAGTCTGAGCTACAATCTCCTATAGTGGAGGAGGCAAACAATATAATTGGCTTGAGAAGTAATCTAATTCTGTCACTTTCCATTGATTAAGCTATTTACTTTCTGTACAACAGATGTTTAAACCCAGACAGCTTTTAGGGAAACCCTTGTGACCTTCTGTTGTTAAAGAAGAGTAGCCATCTGTTAAATCTAACATTTTTTCTGCGTCGGTAGGCCTACTGTCTGGGGTGGAAAGGTAGGCCTAACTTTTGAAAGAAAGTACCATAGTCAGATTCCTAACAGGGACAGATTCGTTGGAAACAAGACACACTGATTTGGCATTGGAGAAATATGATAAGATCACTGGTGGGTTAAACTCCCCCCCCCCCCCCCCCTTTTTCGATAAAGACATTAATGTGTGAAGTAGGATGAATGTAGTCAATATAACTATTTGTTCAGCACTTTTGAAACGTACAGCGATAGAATTAAGAACATGGGCCGTTCTTACAGTATTCTCCCTGTGCACCAAGTCAGAACCGTAGGATAAACAAAGGGAGCATATAAGCAGACAATGAAAGCTCTTACAATATTTGTTTATGACATTTCTCTAAAACTGGCTTTAGGCTACATGTGCACCACCAAGTGAGAACAGTAGGCTAAGTTATGAGGGGGAAAAGGACCCAATTATTTGAGTAAGGGACATGGGCTACTAACAGTTTACTACACAGCATACACTTGGTATTACTTTATTAGCTACAGTATGTATATCTCCCTGGCATATTACATAATTTATGCAGCAGCATACAACGCCTTTCTGGACTCACCTGTTTGTGCTGTGTTCACATGAACAGGAAGGTTGCGCGGCAGTCCTTCGTGGGCAAATTCTGTCATCAAAGTCTGGCATCCTCTGGATTTATGGTGCTTTCAATACAACTGGAAACTCTACAAAATAAACAAGGTTGAATCATGAAGTCGGTGATCTTCAGGTCGGAGCTCTAGAAAGATGCCTGAGTTCCCGACATGGAATTCCAAGTTGGATGACCATTCAAAACGTTTTTTCCCAGTCTGAGCTTTCTGAGTTCCCAGTTGTCTTGAACTCACTGAAGTCTGAGATCTCCCAGTTCAAAGTTTCTAGTTGTTTTGAACTCAGCCATTGGCATGGCCAATGTTGAATGTTTATCCTTTTAAGCTTAGAAAAGTGAACCTTAACCCCAGACTTGGACCACAAACCAACTCCACTGAACAGTAGTCTAGTGATTGCTTTGCAATGCTTGCAGTCAGCCACTGATTCCTTCCAAACCACTCATTGTTGAATTTATGATTACCAATTTGATGTGCAAGGTTTATGTCCAATGGCCGATTAGCACCGATACGTTTTATCTATAATTTCTCTTCAGAATTCCCTTCATTTGACAAGGAATGAAAAGGATTTGCCAGTAGATTGTCAACTTAAATCATGATGATGACCGCTAGCTTGCTAACTAAGATTTTGAAAGTTTGATGTTGACATGATCAGTCCAATCAAAGCTACGGTAGATATAACGTGATTTGACATCATTTTTATCTTAGATGGGCACTTCTTATGTAACTACATGGCAGCACCCAAGGGGGTTGAATTTCCGAGCTTTCCCCATACATTTTTCTTTGACGTAGTGTCCCCATGAGTGTCAGAACACTGAGCCAATCATGGCGCAAGTAGAGAACATTACCAATCCCTACGCTCTGTATATTCTTGCTGCCCCACCACCACCACAGAAAGCACTGAGCTAGGTGGAAACACCTGCATTTTGGAGGTGCCTTACTCAAGAAAGCAAAAGAAGAGACAATGTTTGTATGTGGTTTTATTAACTTAATTATTTGTATTTTATTTTTTGTACATTGTTTGCAAACTGATATGTGACACGTATTGCCACAATAACATGCAAAACAGGTGAGGCTTAAACAAAGCTAAACATGAAAAACAAAGCTGCCCTGAATGACAGGTCCTCACTGGATAAGGTGAACACATAGGGCTATCTCCATGTCCATTCTTAGCCTCTAATTTGAGTAATTTGTGTAGTATTAAAAAATATTCTGCTAATATGTAAAATTCCGTAGAGTTGCATTAATTGTTTATAATGGCACATTTTTCTGCAAATACGATGATAGACTCATGCAATGCTTTTACTATGAATTAGATCTTTCCACCCGTACTCTTGTCCATAGGGGTCTGTGAACACACAACCTTCTGCCCTGCAGACCTGTGCACTATCAAAATTCCTGCATTGCCATGTAATGCTGACAGGACGAAGAACAGTTTCTAAAACGGCTTATCTAAGGCTCTGGTGTCTCCAAGAGGTGAGGTTAATCTGTTATCCACTTTGTTTTAAAAATTGTTGGGGCATGAGGAGTGTCACTTGTTTTTTTCTCAAGCGTTCAGGGAAGGTTTAGGTCAAATATAATTTGCTGAAGGCAGAGACATCCATTTTAATTTCAGAGATGTCCGATTATCTCTGTGTAACCCTTATTATAAATAACGTTCACTCCTGAAGTTGACCCTTCTGCTAAAACAAGGTCACTTTGAATGAGTGAGGGTTTCAGCTGACTAACAACACTTCATAAGGTTGCTGCTGACGAGCAACAGTTGAGGTGACAGCAAATACAGGAACATTTGTCCTTTTGTGAGACTGTGAAAATGACTCAAAATCTCAATCCACCTGATCTGAATCATGGATTACTATCTCTCCTAAGCATGACGCATTCTTTAGTCAAAAACTAACAATTTTCGCAAAGAAAAAGAACGCAAGGTATCTCACAGGCCTTTTGCAACACTGGTTATAATTAAAAAATGTATAATAATAAACCTAGATAGTAGCTATGACTTATAGAGCCGGTTTTGGGTTACATACTTGAAAAAAGGGGATTGTGTTCTCAAACATCTGGATTGGCATACTAGGCCATGACAGACTAGGGATCGTTTAAATGTTTCAAGTCTGTTGTCAGAATAAGAGTGCTGATATAGGATCCGGCCCTCCATGTCCATGTAATCGTATATATGTATACATTTCTTTACAAAAAAACATGGCCAAAAACAATTTACAACTTAACATTTACATACTGTAATGTATACGCAGAGTCAGGAAGCAGGTGCAGAAGAAGAGTTTAATAACAATGTTGCAAGGCAAATTAACAAAACAGGGGATGCGTACTGAACATGAAAACAGAACAATACTGCCTAATGACTGAGGCTACTGAGGGCTAAATAAAGGGAAGGTAATCAAGGTGATGATGAAGTCCAGGTGTGCGTAATAATGGGGAGCAGGTGTGCGTAATGATGGGAAATAGGTGTGCGTAAAATGGTTGCCAGGGCATGTGGTTAGTAGATCGGCAAAGTTGAGCGCTGGAGAGAGGGAGCGGGAGTAGGTGTGACAGTACCCCCTCCCGACGATGCCGACCAGGAGGACGGCTCTAGGGCAAAGAGAAGGCCGGTCCGGATGGCGGAGATGGAAATCCTGGACAATGTTGGGGTCTAGGATGTCGTCGTCCGAAACCCAACAGCTTTCCTCTGGGCCGCACCCCTCCCAGTCCACCAGGTACTGAAGCTGACGTCGGGAGTCCAATAGGGACCTGACGGCATAGGTAGGGGTCCCATCAATATTCAGTTGAGGCGGAGTGGTGTCATGGGGGACGCATCAGCCAGTGGACCGGGAACCACCGACCTGAGGTGGGTAACATGACAAAAGGTTAAGATCTGGTAGTTGGTGGGGAGTTGAAAATGGTAAGTTACCTCATTGACCCTTCGGAGGACCGTGAAGGGCCCCACAAACTGGAGGGGCTCAGCTTCCGGCAGGGCAGGCGGAGCTGGAAGTTCCTTGTGGAGCGCCAGATGCAATCACCAGGAAGGGACACAGGAGCCGGTCTGCCTGATCCTTCTGACGGTGGACTGCGTGCCGGAACCACTCATCGACTGCAGGGGCATCGGTCTGGCTCGGAGTCCACGTACTCCACCTAGGGAAAGAACCGGGCCCACTCCAACTGTCAGTCATGGCAGTGACTCCCTCGGAACCTCCCCAGATCCTGGTTGGTCCTGTCTACCTGCCCGTTGGACTGAGGCCGGTATCCGGATGTGAGATTGGCTGTGGCCCCCAGCTTCTCCATGAAGGCTCTCCATAACCGCTACATGAATTGGTGGCCACAGTCAGGTATGGAGAGCCATGCTAGTGGTATCGAGGTGGTGGAGAATGCGGAGGACCTCCTCCATGGCCGTACCCAGTTGCGCCAACTGGTCGTGGTGTTCCGGTGGAGTAGATGACCCTGTTCCCAGACCTTCTGGATGATGGTTTTCTTTCTCTACTGCTTCCATATTGAGAGGAAGTATTCTGCCGTGTATACGCAGTGAGTCAGGAAGCATGTGCAAAAAGAGAGTGCAAGGCAAATATGTACCGAAACAGGAAAACAAACCAATAATGCTTGATGAGAGGCTACTGATGGCTAAATAAAAGGGAAGATGATCAAGTTGATGATGAAGTCCAGGTGTGCGTAACGATGTGGAGGTGTGACACATACATATATTTCCACAAAAATGTATGACATCACACTTGCTCAGACCCAATGTATCCACACCAAATGTTGTTTCTAATTCTTATGAAACTCTACCCCATATGACTTCAAATTGTGTTATGTTGTTTCTGTCTATAGTCACACTCTCCATCTTGTTCCAATATCAGTTATTTTTAAGTCTTGGTTCCAATAGTTCATATTTTTTTCTCTCCATAGATTGTGAGTCGGATAGGCTCTCTGCAAGGTTTTGTAAATCTTACTTATCACATGCGTATCTTTTTCTAACTCAAATAGGATTCCCTCAACATTGCTTTGATGTCCAAAAGCTTTTAGGTATCATATAGTGTATTCGGAAAGTATTCAGACCCCTTGACTTTTTCCACATTTTGTTACGTTACAGCCGTATTCTAACATGTATTATAGTTTTTTTCCCCCATCAATCTACACACAATGTCCCATAATGACAAAGCAAAAACAGGTTAAGAAATGTTAGCAAATGTATTCAAAAATTAAACATTGAAATATCACATTTACTTAAGTATTCAGCAGTGATGTAAAGTACTTAAGTAAAAATACTTGAAAGTACGACTTATCTGTACTTTACTATTTATATTTTTGACGACTTTATACTTTTACTTCACTACATTCCTAAACAAAATGATATACTTTTTACTCCATACAAACCCAAAAGTACTCGTTACACTTTGAATGCTTAGCAGGAGAGGAAAATGGTCTAATTCACACAATTATCAAAAAGAACATCACCTGTCATCTGTACTTCCTCTGATCTGATGACGCACTAAATACATGCTTCATTTGTAAAGAATGTCTGAGGGTTGCAACATCCGTAAATAAATAAAAATATTTCCATGAAAGCTGTACACCACCAGGGTACAAAGATTGTCTTAGGGTCATTTTTGACCCGGCAGTTTTACAATCATTTACACACCACATAAACCACAAAGACACACACACAATGAGAAATTGAGATTATGTCTGCTACTTATTGAACTCAGACAAAATTAAAACTTTATTTTGTTTTATCTGAAGAAGGAAATGGGGAAGAATACAACCAAGAGCACGATGCATCATCTTCAGATGAAGAAATCCCCCAAGCTGAAAGAGAGACATTTTTATCAAAGAATAGCAAAATAACATGGTCTTTGTCACCATATGACAACCAGGGCAGGATGGCAGCACAAAATGTCATAAGGACGACCCCAGGGCCCACTAGACATTCAGTTGCCCATGCCCAGGACATCACCTCAACATTCTACATGTTCATCACACCAGCCATCGAAAAAAATCATCCTGGAGATGACAAATTTGGAGGGTTTCCAGAAATATGGAGACAACTGGAAAAGGATGGATGAGATTGATCTGTGTGCCTAAATAGGGCTGCTAATCTTAGCTGGTGTGTATAGGTACTGAGACGAAGCTACATATAGTCTCTGGGATGCAGAGAGTGGAAGGGCGATTTTCAATGCCACGATGCCACTGAAAGTCTTTCACACTTTCTCAAGAATGCTACGATTTGATAACCATGAGAAAAGACCTGCAAGACGTATGGGAGACAAACTGGCGGCCATAAGAGAGGTCTGGGAGAAGTGGGTGGAGTTTCCTCCATACCTGTAATATCATTGATATATGTCGTGGTTTTCTGTGACACTGATACTTATTACTGATAGTAATCTCTTTTGTCAAAAGGTTGCTGTCCTTTCCGGCAGTATATTCCCAGCAAGCCAGCAAAGTATGGCATCAAGATATGGGTGGCCTGTGACGCACAATCCAGCTACGCTTGGAAGATGCAAGTTTACACAGGAAGCCGACCGGTGGGGGCCCAGAGAAGAACCAGGGGATGGGGGTTGTGCTTGATGTGACAGATCGACTAATGGGGCACAATGTCACGTGTGACAATTTCTTCACCTCTTATGAACTCCGCCAGCAGCTCCTGAAGACGAAGAGCACCATGGTTGGCACAGTTATAAAGAACATGCCTGAGCTCCCCCCTGCACTCCTCGCTACAAGGGAGAGAAAGTCCTTCTCATCAAAGTTTGCCTTCGTGATATGGAACATGATCAACCCTACTTAGATGCCTGATAAGCAGAACAAGAGGAGGGTGTTCCTGGAGCAGCTGGGAAATGCACTTGTAACCCACACATTCAAAGAAGGGAGCACCTCCCCCGCACAACAGCCTCTACAGTGCTTGTGAAAGCTGTTCAGGGGGCTGAATCTTGTCCTGATCCACCTGACGCTCCAGCTGGCAAGAGGAGGAGATGCCAATTCTGCCCCCCAAAGAAGGACTGTAAAACAAATACTATGTGCTGCACTTTAACTTCACTTTCACTTTAACTTGAGTCATTTTCTATTACGGTATCTTTACTTTTACTAAAGTATAACAATTGGGTACTTTTTCAACCACTGATAATCAGACCCTTTACTCAATACTTTGCTGAAGCACCTTTGGCAGCGATTACAGCCTCAAGTCTTCTTGGGTGTAACGCTACAAGCTTTGCAAACCTGTATTTGGGAGGTTTGCTTAAGTTCGTTGTCCTGTTGGAAGGTGAACCGTCGCCCAATCTGAGGTCTTGAGCTCTCTGGAGCAGGTTTTCATCAAGGATCTCTCTGTAATTCTGCTCTGTTCAGCTTTCCCTCGACCCTGACTAGTGTCCCAATCCCTGCCACTGAAAAACATCCCCACAGCATGATGCTGCCACCACCATGCTTCACCGTAGGGATGGTGCCAGGTTTCCTCCAGATGTGACGCTTGGCATTCAGGCCTGAGTTCATTCTTGGTTTCATCAGACCAGATAATCTTGCCTCATGGTCTAAGAGTCCTTGAGGTGCCTTTTGGCAAACTCCAAGTGGGCTGTCAAGTGCCTTTTACTGAGATAGCTGATACTTTGCTCCGTCAAAATATAAACTTCACATTTTGTTAATATTAAGACAAGTATTTGTAGAAAAAAAGTTGATTCTACCATCTTTTAAGAATCCCTGAGCTCTAAAACAGCAACATTTTTCTCTCTGCCTCATTGGAAAAAAATCCATAGATTTAGATATGATACAACCAAAGAATGTTGTTATCCAGCATTTCTCGATATTACAGGCTTTGCCTAATCAAAACACTGCAATAAATTCTACAACTAACCTGGTATTGGCTGTACTCTCTTCGTTCCCAATTCTGGAAACCAGTTACCTTAAACATGTCCAGTTGCAGGTGGTTCTACAAATACCAGAGAAAATGCAGGTAGATAGAAAATAAAAATATATTTCTTAGTTTTCTCTAGTGTTTGTGCATTTGCCTGTTGCCTTTTCTTTGCAAGTTTTGCCTTACACAATCTAGTGCAGGAGTATTCAATTTACCCTACAAGAACTAGAGTCTGCTGGTTTTCTGTTCTACCTGATAATTAATTACACACACCTGGTGTCCCAGGTCTAAATCAGTCCCTGATTAGAGGGGAACAATGGAACTGGCTTCTAGGTCCAGAGTTGAGTTTGAGGGGTATAGTGCATTTTAAAGTTGAAGAGCACCAACCACAGATACACATGCTTGCTAGACCATCTCGAAGACTAAATTCAATATAGAATCAGTGTGACGAGGTGACAAAGAGATTTTTTACTATTGCAACATGCAGTGAATAGAATTCTGTTGTTCTCTGGTTTAGAAATCAAACTCTGGTTCTCTTATTGCAGATCAAATTGTATACATTTTTCCTAATTGTATTATAGAGGACATTGTAATGCAAGGTATGCTACAGTATATGTGTAGGATATGCTGTATTGGCTAATTTGCAGCTTAGTTTTTTAACCTCCATTCTAGCATACATGACACACACATCTTTCAATCTACATGCTTTTATCTGACTTTCTAGCCAAAACATGATTTTTTTTAAATGTCACATTTTCTTATTTCAGTCTTTGGGAGTTCATCAAACACGTACCGCAAGCAATTTGAGTTTTCAAACCTCGTTTGAGGCTGTGCTTACAATCTAGATAGAAGCAGTGTTAAACTACACCTTTTATGAGAAAGTGTGCAAGAATTGAAAGTGCCATCACATTTTATAGTTATTATAAGAATGTTTTACTGTCATATACAAAAAATCTGCTCCCCCCTCGATGGGGATCGATCAACTTCACGTTTTGCCGGCTTCCGCCCACAACCTATAGTTGCATATTTGCATTTTTGAATGAATACTTGAGAGAGTAGCCCCCCCCATTCACATTCTATTCCATGTTCTGAGCCATAGGCCTATCCAGGCCTTTACACTTAATGTAGTTGGTCCAAAGGTGGCATCTCAACACTCACTTTAATTGGATTGATAATGTATTTCTATCCCAGTTCACTTTCACTACAACAAAGTAATCAGCCTCTCTGTTTTCAGCTAGACTAACACAATACTTGTTTAATTTTATTAAATATAGAATCTTCAGCTTATTAGAACATGATTTCCTTTACAACCATGTATGTACGTATACATGTATACTTGTTAATTAATTGATAGTGCAATTAAAGTGTCATCAAGTCAGCAGCTTCTTGACATTGAGTGCCTCGACTCCTATTAAGTTAATTGAGTATCAGACATTTTGTGACATATTCTGGTCTAGTGGTAATGCTCCTGACTCTGGACCACACATGGCCCTTTGCGGCATGGATTCAAACCCTGCCTACGCCTTCAGATCTGTATTCATCCTGATCTCAATAAAGAGAGAGAAAATACTAATATATATAAAGAAATTAGTAATCTCCAGACCATATACTACCCAAACATGGTGAAGGGAACACATCCTAGATCTGAATGAAGGAAATATTCTTATTAAATACTTTTTTCTTTACATAGTTGAATGTGACGACAACAAAATCACACAAAAATGATCAATGGAAATCAAATTTATCAACCCATGGAGGTCTGGATTTGGAGTCACACTCAGAAGTGGAAAACCACACTACAGGCTGATCCAACTTTTATGCAATGTCCTTAAAACAAGTCAAAATGAGGCTCAGTAGTGTGTGTGGCCTCCACGTACCTGTATGACCTCCCTACAATGCCTGGGCATGCTCCTGATGAGGTGGTGGATGGTCTCCTGAGGGATCTCTTCCCAGACCTGGACTAAAGCATCCGCCAACTCCTGGACAGTCTGTGGTGCAACGTGGCGTTGGTGGATGGAGCGAGACATGATGTCCCAGATGTGCTCAATTGGATTCAGGTCTGGGGAACGGGCGGGCCAGTCCATAGCATCAATGCCTTCCTCTTGCAGGAACTGCTGACACACTCCAGCCACATGACGTCTAGCATTGTCTTGCATTAGAAGGAACCCAGGGCCAACCGCACCAGCATATGGTCTCACAAGGGGTCTGAGGATCTCATCTCGGTACCTAATTTCAGTCAGGCTACCTCTGGTGAGCACATGCCACCAAGAAAATGCCACCCCACACCATGACTGACCCATCACCAAACCGGTCATGCTGGAGGATGTTGCAGGCAGCAGAACATTCTCCACAGCGTCTCCAGACTGTCACGTCTGTCACATGTGCTCAGTGTGAACCTGCTTTCATCTGTGAAGGGCACAGGGCGCCAGTGGCGAATTTGCCAATCTTGGTGTTCTCTGGCAAATTCTCTGCCAAACGTTCTACACGGTGTTGGGCTGTAAGCACAACCCCCACCTGTGGATGTCGGGCCCTCATACCACCCTCATGGAGTCTGTTTCTGACCGTTTGAGCAGACACATGCACATTTGTGGCCTGTTGGAGGTCATTTTGCAGGGCTCTGGGAGTGCTCCTCCTTGCACAAAGGCGGAGGTAGCAGTCCTGCTGCTGGGTTGTTGCCCTCCTACGGCCTCCTCCACGTCTCCTGATATACTGGCCTGTCTCCTGGTAGCGCCTCCATGCTCTGGACACTACGCTGACAGACACAGCAAACCTTCTTGCCACAGTTCGCATTGATGTGCCATCCTGGATGAGCTGCACTACCTGAGCCACTTGTGTGGGTTGTAGACTCCGTCTCATGCTACCACTAGAGTGAAAGCACCGCCAGCATTCAAAAGTGACCAAAACATCAGCCAGGAAGCATAGGAACTGAGAAGTGGTCTGTGGTCACCACATGCAGAACCACTCCTTCATTGGGGGTGTCTTGCTAATTGCCTATATTCAATTTGCACAACAGCATGTGAAATTTATTGTCAATCAGTGTTGCTTCCTAATTGGATAGTTTGATTTCACAGAAGTGTGATTGACTTGGAGTTACATTGTGTTGTTTAAGTGTTCCCTTAATTTTTTTGAGCAGTGTATATAGAATAATGGGTTTTGACATTGGTGGTGACTTTCTGAACTGTTATAGTTAGACCAACAGTTTAAAGTAATACAGAAAAATATTGGTATTTGAGTTCTGATTGACTAAATTGACAACATTTTCTGGAAATTTGTTGTATTTTCCCGTCAATTCACCAAAAACAACCATTCACGGCTATTTGTTTTAAAATGCCTTAGTAAGTTACACAGTATATGTAAATTGCATAGTATAGTATATGTTCCTGCTGTTCTCTCCTTCAAATCTGGTATCAGCCGGTCTTCGCCCATTCATCACCCCTCATGTCTGTTTCTGCAGTCACAAAACTCCGCCTCCTTCCACATTGTCACTGTGATAACAGAACAGAACTACCTCGAGACCAACGATGGTTGATAAATGAAGATAGTTAACTCAGGACGTTTACCACTGTCGGCTTTAGGAGGTGGCTCCTTAAGCAGACATCAATGTGATAGTGCGATGACTTCCTATTGGGGGGGAGAGGAATGTAGGAGTGGGCTGTCTCGCTTCCTCTTCCATCTCTGCTTGAGAGTCACAATGATAAGGCAGAAATACAGCCAGGGCAGAGCCTGAGTCATTCCATACTATAGTAGAACCAACAGGAGGTTATGACAGGAATAAGCAGGGGTGCTAATTTCACTGGTGACATAAATTTTTGTCCTCTCCCCAGTTTTATCATTGGAATGTGATACAAAACGAGGCAACGATGTGCTTTTGAACCATGCAGATGCCTCCGAGCAGTCGGGTAGGCTGTTTGCTGTGTTTATTCGACCCCAAAAATATATAAATATATATGTCCCCTCCACATCTAAAACCAATGTTGCTCCCCTGGTAAAAATAGTGGGAGGGAGCAATTGGGAGAGAGGGGAAGGGGGAAAGAGTACAGACTAAAAACACTGTGTCACCCTTCAGAACTTAAATAGAAAGAGTTATGTAATGGTTAATCATTTACAGTATTACTTAGTGTTTATAACTTTGTGCAGCTGGTCACATGATGGACCCTGTCATGACTTTAACAACTTAACACACGTTCTCGGTTTTGAACATTACAGAAAATAATTGCATTAAAAAATGAAGACAATTCTATGTCAATTTCATTTTTAATGCTACGTTTGCCCTTCTGCTAAAATATGGTCACTTAGAACAATCTGGACTCAGGGGTAGACGTAACATAGTAAAAGTAAATTCAGGATACTCCCATTAGTATGATATGTTTTGTATGGTATTTATTAATTTGTGGATGTACATCATCAACATCGTATTATATTTTACTAATTGCAATTTTTACAATATGTTACGATTTGCTAAACATATATCTTACGAATTCCAATTTGTTGTGGCTAACGTTAGCTCGGTGGCTAGGCGCTAGCGTTAGCTAGGTGGCTGAAATTAGCTAGGCTAGGGGTTAAGGTTAGGTCTAAGGTTAAGGTTAGGAGTTAGGTTAAAGGGCAACCTTTGTGATGCTAGACGTTCGCGTTATATGCTCACCCTAAATTATCCTTTAAGCATGACACATCATTTAGTCAACAGGTGAAGAATGCCAAGTATGTCACAGCCCTTTTTGTAACACCAGATTAAACAAACTGATAGATAGAGCCTGTTTTGGCTTACATTTTAGGTGAAAGGGGTCCTGTCCTCAAACAGTTGGAGTAGAGGCACTACCTTACATACTAGGCCAGGAAAGATCAGGGGCTGTAAAATCAGTGGCGGCTGGGGGGAGGAGCTTCCCCATCCATGTAATGTTATTCAATGTGATCTAAAAGGCTAAACTGATCCTAAATCGGCACTCTTACTTTGAGAGGCTTGATGCATACTGCCCCAGAAGACCTAAGTAGTGTCCGATTACCCATTCTAACATACTGTATACTACATACATACTGCATACTATTAGTTCATAGGGCTCCCGAGTGACGCAGCAGTCTAAGTCACCGCATCCCAGTGCAAGCGGCATCACTTTAGAACCTGGTTTGAATCCAGGCTGTATCACATCTGGCTGTGATTGGCCCAGCGTCGTCCGGGTTTGGCTGGAGTAGGCCGAATTTGTTCTTAACCTTTCTGATCTCCCCATCCCGGATCCGGGATCGTGAATACAGACTCAAGCTCATTACCATAACGCAACGTTAACTATTCATGAAAATCGCAAATGAAATGAAATAAATATGCTAGCTCTCAAGCTTAGCCTTTTGTTAACAACACTGTCATCTCAGATTTTCAAAATATGCTTCTCAACCATTGCAAAACAAGCATTTGTGTAACAGTATTGATGGCTAACGTAGCATTTAGCATTAGCATTCAGCTGGCAACATTTACACAAAAAAACAGAAAAGCATTCAAATAAAATCATTTACCTTTGAAGAACTTCAGATGTTTTCAATGAGGAGACTCTGATAGCAAATGTTCAGTTTTTCCTGAAAGATTATTTGTTTAGGACAAATCGCTCCGTTTTCTGCGTCACGTTTAGCTATGAAAAAACCCCTGTATCCAGGATTGTGTAAATCTATCAGTAAGCTCATTAGCATAACACAACGTTAACTATTTATGAAAATCGCAAATGAAATGAAATAAATATGCCATCTCTCAAGCTTAGCCTTTTGTAAACAACACTGTCATCTCAGATTTTCAAAATATGCTTCTCAACCATAGGAAAACAATCATTTGTGTAAAAGTAGCTAGCTAGCGTTAGCATTTCGCGTTAGCATTTAGCGTTAGCATTAGCGTTAGCATCCAGCACGCAACATTAACAAAAACATAAAAGCCTTCAAATAAAATCATTTACCTTTGAAGAACTTCTGATGTTTTCAATGAGGATACTCTCAGTTAGATAGCAGATGCTCAGTTTTTCCAAAAAGATTCCTTGTGTATTAGAAATAGCTCCGTTTTATACATCACATTTGGCTACCAAAAAAAATCCGAAAATTCAGTCCTCAAAACACGAACTTTTTTCCAAATTAACTCCATAATATCGACTGAAAACATGGCAAACGTTGTTTAGAATCAATCATCAAGGTGTTTTTCACATATCTCTTCATTGATACATCGTTCTTGGACACATGCTTTCTCCCCTGAATCAAATGGTAAAGTAGAAGCAGCTGGCAATTGCGCACCGAATTCGACGCAGGACACCAGGCGGACACTTGGAAAATGTAGTCTCTTATGGTCAATCTTCCAATGATATGCCTACAAATACGTCACAATGCTGCTAAGACCTTGGGCGAACGACAGAAAGTGTAGGCTCATTCGTTGCGCAATCACAGCCATATAAGGAGAGAATGGAAAACAGAGCTTCAGAAATTCTGCTAATTCCTGGGTGATGCATCATCTTGGTTTCGCCTGTAGAATGAGTTCTGGGGCATTTACAGACAAAATCTTTGCAGATTCTGAAACTTCAGAGTGTTTTCTTTCCAAAACTGTCAAGAATATGCATAGTCGTGACAAAATATCGCGCTTAAAACGGGAACGTTTTTTATCCAAAAATGAAATAGCGCCCCTAGAGCTCTAACAGGTTAACTGACTTGCCTAGTTAAATAAAGGTTACATTTGAGTATACTGTAAAAGAACGGTAAACTTCTAGATGAGCTTACTTTCGCTTCGCCAGTCTACCGGAAGCTGATGGTGTTGCTATGCAACGTTACACGTTATAGCATAACTAATTACTAGCTAGACATCATACGATTTCGGGTGTGTTTGTAAATTAAATCTGGAATGCCAGAGTATGCTCTCGGCGTTCGTAAATTCAGAGCGTTGTCAGATTGTCCGTTCGTAAATGTAAAGCGTTTCGCCCTCGGAGCGTTCAGATCCCACACTGGCCGCTCTGGCCGAGGAGTAGGGTTGATCCGAGCATTTTGACCTCAACGGCAGTCAAGAACCCAAGCTAACTGGCTAACTTTGGCTAGCTACTTCCAGTGTCCATTGAGAACGCACAATGACTATACCACTTAGCTAATTCTCATGTATTAATAGCCAACTAACGTTAGGTAGCTAGCTAACATACTGGTTGGTACATACTGCTGTAATGATATGCTATGCGGTTCGTAAGGATAGCGTAGCTAAAACATTGTCAGCCAACATCAGACATAACGTGTAACGGAACTTATTTGAAAAGTCATTACATCGCATTACATCTTAAATAATGTGAAGAGGGGGTTTGTTCTCTGCCCACTTCATTTCATGGATAAAGAATCTTCCATTAAAGATAAACAAATGAACAATGAAAGTTAAATCAGGGTCCATATCAAAAAACATAATATCATAGTCTCTCAGATTAACATTAACAGTTTTCTCTTTAAGATAAAATCTTCTAACTCACTCCAAAATCTTCTGACAAAAGAACATAAGTATACAATATGGAATAAGAAAGACTTAAAACACAAAAACAAGTATTTATTTTTCCAAAACTGGTTTGACAACAACATTATTTGGATTAAACAATTATTGAACAATTATCAAGAATTCATGAGAACACCCAATGTTACATTCACTCCTGAGGAATGGGATCGTCATCAAATGATCCGCATAGTTCCTGTTGAATTTCTAAAGGTGATTGGCTATGCTTTGTGAGGGTGGATTTCACTGACGCATTCCGTTTGGAACAATAAATAGAGCGAACAAGGCTCCTTCCAGTTCACAAGTCTGAGAAGACGCATGAAGAAGTTCTTGCTTCAACAGTGATTGAACGGAACTCCTCTGCCTTCGTCCCGCATTTTGGATTGATAACATAACACTTACCTGAACTATAATAGCAAAATAGTCGAATAAACCCTATTTTTGTACCGTTACTTTAGATATTAAAGAAAATCTGCCAAAATGGAGTCTCAGATCCGCCAGAACTATCACCACGATTGCGAAGCTGCCATCAACCGGATGATCAACTTGGAGATGTTTGCCTCCTACACCTACACTTCAATGGTAAGGAGTCTACCAAGATGACCGTTTTGTTGAGCTACCTGTTATTATGCCTGGGCCTAAATTCCACTTTTCACCTGACTTTTCTGTAGCCAATCACCTCGACTCCGTTACGTACATATTTGAGTTTTACTTGGCAAGGCTATTAAGATCCTCCAGGTTGGTATAGCATTCAAGTGAAGCCGGGAATCTATCCTACCTTGGTCAGAGCGCGTAACAACTCCTTGACAGGTTAATTGTCAGGTTACCAAGTAGACTACAGACTAGACTGATTCATGCATATATCATCAAGCTTAGTTGCCACAACAAGAACATAACGCCCAGTCACGTTCGGCACTTTTTTTTTCTTCTAACCACACTTTTGTTTATCCACCCAGGCTTTCTATTTCTCCCGTGACGATGTGGCTCTGTCTGGCTTCGCGCATTTCTTCAAGGAGAACAGCGACGAGGAGCGAGAGCACGCCGACAAGCTACTCTCCTTCCAGAACAAGAGAGGTGGACGCATTTTACTCCAGGACATCAAGGTGAGCGCCTGAGCATCGAGGAACACATTTAGATTGTAGACTGATAGGAAATGTCTTGACTCCATGGAGTGTCCAGCGTTAAGTTGATATAGAGAACCTGTAGTCCTAAACATACTGCCTTTAACCACTGAACTGAAACGATGTGAGGGATGTAACTCTGTTCACTTTATCCTGACCTTAACGTCTGCTAGTAGTCCCTAACCCTCCTGTGTTCACTCTGGCCTGTGTAGAAGCCAGAACGTGATGAGTGGGGCAATGGGCTGGAGGCCATGCAGTGTGCTCTGCAGCTGGAGAAGAATGTGAACCAGGCCCTGCTGGACCTGCACAAGATTGCCTCTGGAAAGGTTGACCCCCATGTAAGTTATGGTGAAACCACACATCACATGTATGTATCACATAGAATACAGGTACTGTCTCAAGAGATGATCAGGTTGTTGTAGCTCTGATAACTAATGACAGGATTGGGTGACCTGTTTCTTAACACGCACACAATAGTCCACAGATGCACACTACACACACAATGCAGCTAATGCATAAGGGGTGGCAGGTCATCTAGTGGTTAGAGCTTTGGGCCAGTAACCAGAAGGTTGCTGGCTCGAATCCCTGAGCTGCCAAGGTAAAAATCTCTTCTGCCCCTGATTAACCCACCAAGGTAAAAATCTCTTCTGCCCCTGATTAACCCACTGTGCCACGTTAGGATGTCATTGTAAATAGGAATTTGTTATCTGACTTGTCTAGGTAAAAAATAAACTGCAGACACCTCATTATCTGCCCTTATGCCATTACCACCAGGCTCTTGTGTGTTACTCTATCTACAATAGTCTGTAGTCATTATCTTTTCTGACCTGTGTTATCCCTCTTTAGCTGTGTGACTTCCTGGAGACCCATTACCTGAATGAGCAGGTGGAGGCCATTAAGAAGCTGGGAGACCACATCACCAACCTCACCAAGATGGATGCTGTCAAAAACAAGATGGCAGAGTACCTGTTTGACAAGCACACCCTGGGAGGCCAGAGCTAAACCACTTCCATCCCCAGGCTACGGCCTCCAGCCTCAGACCAGGACTCCTGGCTTCTCTGATGGATCCTACTGGCTTTACATTTATAGGGGAGAGTGTTAAACTGGTGCAGTGCAACACAGCTGTAACATTGGTGTATCTGTTGACAACACTACTGTATTGGAGGCAAGGCTTCTTGTAAAACAATTAAAAATATCAGTTAAGTTTGTTGCTGTTTTCTAAGTGTTGACCTGTAGTAATGGATGTTGTATCAGTCTATTGAGGTTCTTTGCTCTTTTACTGAGCATCTTCATACCAGTGGTGAATACTGACAATTACCTGACTGAGGGTCATAACAATAGAAGTTTAACATGAGGTTTTATAAAGGATGTTACCTCTCACCACAGAGGGTGTCCTTTACCGTATCTTGTAATAGTGCCATATCAATTAAGGGCCCAGCTGTCAACTCTAGGTCCATAGGAGTGAAATGGGTAACTACAGTTGATATAGACCTTTAATCTGAGCATCACAAGTTTATTATTATACAGCCTAGAGGTCAATCAAACCCTTGCGTCCTGCTCGGTAATTCAGTTAGCAAGTTATGGTATATTTCTCTAGTGATGAATTTCGTCTCTTACTGACACAAAATACGTCTCTAATTCAGGTAATACCCAAAAGTTCCCCTGCAGCAAACTATGAACTGAATACTCAAAATAAATCTACAAGCCTCTTGTTCACCATAAGGGGCTTATTGGAGCTGTCATATGGTTGCAAAGCTACTGGTAATTTACTGAAGTCGTTCATTTTGGTAATTGACAGCCAAGCTTCACCTTAATACTTTTAACTGAAAATATTGCTAGACAATTTTAAGGTGTCCATATAGTAAATGAGTTTCTAGCGGGTAGACCATTTCGTTAAAGGGGAAAATGGCCTAATGAGAAGTGTCTAATCAGCAATGGCATTTTCAATAACTAAACTATTTCCTTTTCACAACTGCCGCCAACATTAACAACCTAGAAGTATTGACATGGTAAAATGGAGTACATTTAATTAAAAGATAATGGTGTTCACTGAGTTGATTTATATTTAGGGTAATGTTTTGCAGCTTTGTCATTCTATTTGAAAATATATTTTACATGTGAAATCCACACAGGGCCAGATATTTGTGATAATCTGACGTACCCAAGAAGGCTACTAGATGGCATCTGATTCATTTGCATTTTCCAACATTTGAATTTATGGATCCCTATTAGCTGCTGTCAAGGTATCAGTTACTGGGGCCTCCCGGGTGGCGCAGTGGTTAAGGGCGCTGTACTGGGTTCGCGCCCAGGCTCTGTCGTAACCGGCCGCGACCGGGAGGTCCGTGGGGCGACGCACAATTGGCCTAGCGTCGTCCGGTTTAGGGAGGGATTGGTCGGTAGGGATCTCTTTGTCTCATCGCGCACCAGCGACTCCTGTGGCGGGCCGGGCGCAGTGCGCGCTAGCCAAGGTTGCCAGGTGCACGGTGTAGCCTCCGACACATTGGTGCGGCTGGCTTCCGGGTTGGATGCGAGCTGTGTTAAGAAGCAGTACGGCTGGTTGGGTTGTGTATCGGAGGACGCATGACATTCAGCCTTCGTCTCTCCCGAGCCCATACGGGAGTTGTAGCAATGAGACAAGATAGTAGCTATTACAACAATTGGATACCACGAAATTGGGGAGAAAAAGGGGTAAAATATATATTTTTTAAATGTAGCAGTTACTCTTTATGGGGTCTAGCAAAATAAAGGCAGTTCTATACAATAACACTAACATTACATTAGATTTCACAACACATTAAGGGTTTGCCCTCAGGCCACTACTCTTCTACAACACAAAATGTATTGCATTTTTGAATTAATAATTGAGTAGCCCAGCATTCACATTCTATTCCATATTTTGAGCCATAGGCCTATCCAAGCCTTTACACATAATGTAGTTGGTCCAAAGTTGGCATCATCATCACTTTAATTGGATTGATAATGTATTTCTATCCCAGTTCACTTTCACTACAACAAAGTAATCAGCCTCTCTGTTTTCAGTTAGACTAACACAATACTTGTTTAATTTGATTAATTATAGAATCTTCACCTTATTAGAACATGATTTCCTTTACAACCATGTATGTATGTACGTATACATGTATACTTGTTATATTAATTGATAGTGCAATTAAAGTGTCATCAAGTCAGCAGCTTCTTGACATTGAGTGCCTCGACTCCTATTAAGTTAATTGAGTATCAGACATTTTGTGACATATTCTGGTCTAGTGGTAATGCTCCTGACTCTGGACCACACATGACCCTTGGTGGCATGGATTCAAACCCTGCCTACGCTTCATATCTGTATTACTCTAACTTTCTGTCCCCCCCTCTCATTCATAACTTGATATCTCAATAAAGAGAGAGAAAATACTAATATATATAAAGAAATTAGTAATCTCCAGACCATGTACTACCCAAACATGGTGAAGGGAACATAAATAGAATAATGGGTTTTGACATTGGTGGTGACTTTCTGAACTGTTATAGTTAGACCAACAGTTTAAAGTAATACAGAAATATATTGGTATTTGAGTTCTGATTGACTAAATTGACAACATTTTCTGGAAATTTGTTGTATTTTCCCTTCAATTCACCCGAAACAACCATTCACAGCTATTTTTAAAAAATGCCTTAGTAAGTTACACAGTATATGTAAGTTGCATAGTATAGTATATGTTCCTGCTGTTCTCTCCTTCTTCCCTTCTTCCTTTTCTTCAAATCTGGTATCAGCCGGTCTTCACCCATTCATCACCCCTCATGTCTGTTTCTGCAGTCACAAAACTCCGCCTCCTTCCACCATTGTCACTGTGATAACAGAACAGAACTACCTCGAGACAAACAATGGTGGATAAATGAAGATAGTTAACTCAGGCCGTTTACCACTGTCGGCTTTAGGAGGTGGCTCCTTAAGCAGACAACAATGCGATAGTGCGATGACTTCCTATGGGGGGGATGAAGGAGTGGGCTGTCTCGCTTCCTCTTCCATCTCTGCTTGAGACTCCAGAATGCTGAGTCACAATGACAAGGCAGAAATACAGCCAGGGCAGAGCCTGAGTCATTCCATACTGTAGTAGAACCAACAGGAGGTTATGACAGGAATAAGCAGGGGTGCTAATTTCACTGGGGACAGGGGGGACATGCAATTTTGTCCCCTCCCCAGTTTTATCATTGGAATGTGATACAAAACGAGGCAACGATGTGCTTTAGGACCATGCGGATGCCTCCGAGCAGTCGGGTAGGCTGTTTGCTGTGTTTATTCGACCAAAAATATACAGTGCCTTGCAAAAGTATTCGGCCCCCTTGAACTTTGCGACCTTTTGCCACATTTCAGGCTTCAAACATAAAGATATAAAACTGTATTTTTTTGTGTAGAATCAACAACAAGTGGGACACAATCATGAAGTGGAACGACATTTATTGGATATTTCAAACTTTTTTAACAAATCAAAAACTAAAAAATTGGGCGTGCACAATTATTCAGCCCCTTTACTTTCAGTGCAGCAAACTCTCTCCAGAAGTTCAGTGAGGATCTCTGAATGATCCAATGTTGACCTAAATGACTAATGATGATAAATACAATCCACCTGTGTGTAATCAAGCCTCCGTATAAATGCACCTGCACTGTGATAGTCTCAGAGGTCCGTTAAAAGCGCAGAGAGCATCATGAAGAACAAGGAACACATCAGGCAGGTCCGAGATACTGTTGTGAAGAAGTTTAAAGCCGGATTTGGATACAAAAAGATTTCCCAAGCTTTAAACATCCCAAGGAGCACTGTGCAAGCGATAATATTGAAATGGAAGGAGTATCAGACCACTGCAAATCTACCAAGACCTGGCCGTCCCTCTAAACTTTCAGCTCATACAAGGAGAAGACTGATCAGAGATGCAGCCAAGAGGCCCATGATCACTCTGGATGAACTGCAGAGATCTACAGCTGAGGTGGGAGACTCTGTCCATAGGACAACAATCAGTCGTATATTGCACAAATCTGGCCTTTATGGAAGAGTGGCAAGAAGAAAGCCATTTCTTAAAGATATCCATAAAAAGTGTTGTTTAAAGTTTGCCACAAGCCACCTGGGAGACACACCAAACATGTGGAAGAAGGTGCTCTGGTCAGATGAAACCAAAATTGAACTTTTTGGCAACAATGCAAAACGTTATGTTTGGCGTAAAAGCAACACAGCTGAACATACCATCCCCACTGTCAAACATGGCGGTGGCAGCGTCATGGTTTGGGCCTGCTTTTCTTCAGCAGGGACAGGGAAGATGGTTAAAATTGATGGGAAGATGGATGGAGCCAAATACAGGACCATTCTGGAAGAAAACCTGGAGTCTGCAAAAGACCTGAGACTGGGACGGAGATTTGTCTTCCAACAAGACAATGATCCAAAACATAAAGCAAAATCTACAATGGAATGGTTCAAAAATAAACATATCCAGGTGTTAGAATGGCCAAGTCAAAGTCCAGACCTGAATCCAATCGAGAATCTGTGGAAAGAACTGAAAACTGCTGTTCACAAATGCTCTCCATCCAACCTCACTGAGCTCGAGCTGTTTTGCAAGGAGGAATGGGAAAACATTTCAGTCTCTCGATGTGCAAAACTGATAGACATACCCCAAGCGACTTACAGCTGTAATCGCAGCAAAAGGTGACGCTACAAAGTATTAACTTAAGGGGGCTGAATAATTTTGCACGCCCAATTTTTCAGTTATTGATTTGTTAAAAAAGTTTGAAATATCCAATAAATGTCGTTCCACTTCATGATTGTGTCCCACTTGTTGTTGATTCTTCACAAAAAAATACAGTTTTATATCTTTATGTTTGAAGCCTGAAATGTGGCAAAAGGTCGCAAAGTTCAAGGGGGCCGAATACTTTCGCAAGGCACTGTATATAAATATATATGTCCCCGCCACATCTAAAACCAATATTGCGCCCCAGGTAAAATAAGTGGGAGGGAGCAATTGGGAGAGAGGGAAGGGGGAAAGAGTACAGACTAAAAACACTGTGTCACCCTTCAGAACTTAAATAGAAAGAGTTATGTAATGGTTAATCATTTACAGTATTACTTACGGTTTATAACTTTGTGCAGCTGGTCACATGATGGACCCTGTCATGACTTTAACAACTTAACACAGGTTCTCGGGGTTGAACATTACAGAAAAGAATTGCAATTCAAAAATGAAGACAATTCTATGTCAATTTCATTTTTAACGCTATGTTTGCCCTTCTGCTAAAATATGGTCACTTAGAACAATTTGGACTCAGGGGTAGACGTAACATAGTAAAAGTACATTCAGGATACTCCCATTAGTATGATATGTTTTGTATGGTATGTATTAATTTGTGGATGTCCATCATCCATTTCGTATTATATTTTACTAATTGCAATTTTTACAATATGTTACGATTTGCTAAACATATATCTTACGAAGTCCAATTTGTTGTGGCTAACGTTAGCTCGGTGGCTAGGTGCTAGCATTAGCTAGGTGGCTGAAATTATCTAGGCTAGGGGTTAAGGGCTAAGGTTAGGTCTAAGGTTAAGGTTAGGAGTTAGGTTAAAGGGCAACCTTTGTGATGCTAGACGTTCGCGTTATATGCTCACCCTAAATCATCCTTTAAGCATGACACATCATTTAGTCAACAGGCGATGTCCCTTTTCGCAAAAAAAAGGAATGCCAAGTATGTCACAGCCCTTTTTGTAACACCAGATTAAGCATAAATCTACTGTCACTCCCAACAGTCTGAAGAATCTTTGTCTCATTGTCTCCAAAACTTTGTTTGCGCTCATAATGAAAACATTACACTATAAACTGATGTTCAGTCTAAAACAGTTGATCAAAGTAACTGAAAGCAGGGCACATACTTCAAGGATTATCTATGTTGAAGACCCTTACCCACATTTGAAGCAGCTTCATAATTTTTCATCAAACACTGAACCTAGATAGTAGCTATGACAAACTGATAGATAGAGCCTGTTTTGGCTTACATTTTAGGAGAAAGAGGGTCCTGTCCTCAAACAATTGGAGTAGAGGCACTACCTTACATACTAGGCCAGGAAAGATCAGGGGCTGTAAAATCAGTGGCGGCTGGGGGGAGGAGCTTCCCCATCCATGTAATGTTATTCAATGTGATCTAAAAGGCTAAACTGATCCTAAATCGGCACTCTTACTTTGAGAGGCTTGATGCATACTGCCCCAGAAGACCTAAGTAGTGTCCGATTACCCATTCTAACATACTGTATACTACATACATACTGCATACTATTAGTTCATAGGGCTCCCGAGTGGCGCAGCAGTCTAAGTCACCGCATCCCAGTGCAAGCGGCATCACTTTAGAACCTGGTTTGAATCCAGGCTGTATCACATCTGGCTGTGATTGGCCCAGCGTCGTCCGGGTTTGGCTGGAGTAGGCCGAATTTGTTCTTAACTGACTTGCCTAGTTAAATAAAGGTTACATTTGAGTATACTGTAAAAGAACGGTAAACTTCTAGATGAGCTTACTAGCGCTTCGCCTGTCTACCGGAAGCTGATGGTGTTGCTATGCAACGTCTTGCTAGCTTGTTAGCATAACTAATTACTAGCTAGACATCATACGATTTCGGGTGTGTTTGTAAATTAAATCTGGAATGCCAGAGTATGCTCTCGGCGTTCGTAAATTCAGAGCGTTGTCAGATTGTCCGTTCGTAAATTTAAAGCGTTTCGCCCTCGGAGCGTTCAGATCCCACACTGGCCGCTCTGGCCGAGGAGTAGGGTTGATCCGAGCATTTTGACCTCACAACGGCAGTCAAGCACCCAAGCTATCTTGCTAACTTTGGCTAGCTTGCTAGCTACTTCCAGTGTCCATTGAGAACGCACAATGACTATACCACTTAGCTAATCCTGATGTATTAATAGCCAACTAACGTTAGGTAGCTAGCTAACATACTGGTCCATACTGCTGTAATGATATGCTATGCGGTTCGTAAGGATAGCGTAGCTAAAAAATTGTCAGCCAACATCAAACATAACGTGTAACGTAACTTATTTGAAAAGTCATTACACCTCTCAACATTTTCTTAACTCTTGTCATAATTAGTCAAAACAAGTAAATTTATCCACTCTCGTAATAAACAAAGTAACAATTTTTAAACAGATTAAGATGAGGTCGAGGCAAGTGCATTTACTCCACCCACAATCTGTCCGCGTGAGATAAGCCCGTTTTTGTGTAGAGGTATATAACAGTGTCAAATTACTAGCGGATTTTGATCATATAGAAGTTTCGTAATGTTTAAGCTTTAACAAATGTACTAATATTTTCGGATGCACGTGGCATTCCGGCAACTTTGAGAAAAATTACGTCTAGTTCTGCGTGTTGTTCGTGCCTTCCCTCTCATTGGCTAGAATGGTTCCACCTGATCTTGCCTGTCTCCAATTGTTGAGCACATGTATTTCCATTGTTAGATGGGTCACTCGGCTCTCTTGTCAATATAATACATATCTTTGCTTTAGGTTGATGTGAATGAGTGGGATCATCATTTATTTATATTTTTTATATATATTTTTATTTTTTTATTATGAACACAACAATACAAAATATATACAAAGAAGAGTACATAAACCTAACATATCAAGATTCCTTTTCAATTTGTTAAAATATTTTTATTTTATTTTTTTACTTCACCTTTATTTAACCAGGTAGGCCAGTTGAGAACAAGTTCTCATTTACAACTGCAACCTGGCCAAGATAAAGCAAAGCAGTGCGACACAAACAATAACACAGAGTTACACATGGAATAAACAAACGTACAGTCAATAACACAATTAAAAAAAAATCTATATACAGTTTGTGCAAATGAGGCAAGATTAGGGAGGTAGGGCAATAAATTGGCCGTAGTGGCGAAGTGATTACAATTTAGCAATTATACACTGGAGTGATAGATGTGCAGAAGATGAATCTGCAAGTAGAGATACTGGGGTGCAAAGGAGCAAAAAAATAAGTAACAATATGGGGATGAGGTAGTTGGATGGGCTACTTACAGATGGGCTTTGATTTGATTTTGATTTTGATTTGGCTATACAGGTGCAATGATATGTGACCTGCTCTGACAGCTGATGTTTAAAGTTAGTGAGGGAGATATGAGTCTCTTTATGGTGAATATTGCTTTTTTGTTTTTACATTTACTGATAATTTCAAAATAATATTTAAATTCTATCTTAAATAATGTGAAGAGGGGTTTGTTCTCTGCCCACTTCATTTCATGGATAAAGAATCTTCCATTAAAGATAAACAAATGAACAATGAAAGTTAAATCAGGGTCCATATCAAAAAGACTGGTTTGACAACAACATTATTTGGATTAAACAATTATTGAACAATGATGGCCAACTATACGGTTATCAAGAATTCATGAGAACACACAATGTTACATTCACTCCTGAGGAATGGGATCGTCATCAAATGATCCGCATAGTTCCTGTTGAATTTCTAAAGGTGATTGGCTACGCTTTGTGAGGGTGGATTTCACTGACGCATTCCGTTTGGAACAATAAATAGAGCGAACAAGGCTCCTTCCAGTTCACAAGTCTGAGAAGACGCATGAAGAAGTTCTTGCTTCAACAGTGATTGAACGGAACTCCTCTGCCTTCGTCCCGCATTATAGAACATTTTGGATTGATAACATAACACTTACCTGAACTATAATAGTAAAATAGTCGAATAAACCCTATTTTTGTACCGTTACTTTAGATATTAAAGAAAATCTGCCAAAATGGAGTCTCAGATCCGCCAGAACTATCACCACGATTGCGAAGCTGCCATCAACCGGATGATCAACTTGGAGATGTTTGCCTCCTACACCTACACTTCAATGGTAAGGAGTCTACCAAGATGACCGTTTTGTTGAGCTACCTGTTATTATGCCTGGGCCTAAATTCCACTTTTCACCTGACTTTTCTGTAGCCAATCACCTCGACTCCGTTAAGTACATATTTGAGTTTTACTTGGCAAGGCTGTTAAGATCCTCCAGGTTGGTATAGCATTCAAGTGAATCCGGGAATCTATCCTACCTTGGTCAGAGCGCGTAACAACTCCTTGACAGGTTAATTGTCAGGTTACCAAGTAGACTACAGACTAGACTGATTCATGCATATATCATCAAGCTTAGTTGCCACAACAAGAACATAACGCCCAGTCACGTTCGGCACTTTTTTTTTCTTCTAACCACACTTTTGTTTGTCCACCCAGGCTTTCTATTTCTCCCGTGACGATGTGGCTCTGTCTGGCTTCGCGCATTTCTTCAAGGAGAACAGCGACGAGGAGCGAGAGCACGCCGACAAGCTACTCTCCTTCCAGAACAAGAGAGGTGGACGCATTTTACTCCAGGACATCAAGGTGAGCGCCTGAGCATCGAGGAACACATTTAGATTGTAGACTGATAGGAAATGTCTTGACTCCATGGAGTGTCCAGCGTTAAGTTGATATAGAGAACCTGTAGTCCTAAACATACTGCCTTTAACCACTGAACTGAAACGATGTGAGGGATGTAACTCTGTTCACTTTATCCTGACCTTAACGTCTGCTAGTAGTCCCTAACCCTCCTGTGTTCACTCTGGCCTGTGTAGAAGCCAGAACGTGATGAGTGGGGCAATGGGCTGGAGGCCATGCAGTGTGCTCTGCAGCTGGAGAAGAATGTGAACCAGGCCCTGCTGGACCTGCACAAGATTGCCTCTGGAAAGGTTGACCCCCATGTAAGTTATGGTGAAACCACACATCACATGTATGTATCACATAGAATACAGGTACTGTCTCAAGAGATGATCAGGTTGTTGTAGCTCTGATAACTAATGACAGGATTGGGTGACCTGTTTCTTAACACGCACACAATAGTCCACAGATGCACACTACACACACAATGCAGCTAATGCATAAGGGGTGGCAGGTCATCTAGTGGTTAGAGCTTTGGGCCAGTAACCAGAAGGTTGCTGGCTCGAATCCCTGAGCTGCCAAGGTAAAAATCTCTTCTGCCCCTGATTAACCCACCAAGGTAAAAATCTCTTCTGCCCCTGATTAACCCACTGTGCCACGTTAGGATGTCATTGTAAATAGGAATTTGTTATCTGACTTGTCTAGGTAAAAAATAAACTGCAGACACCTCATTATCTGCCCTTATGCCATTACCACCAGGCTCTTGTGTGTTACTCTATCTACAATAGTCTGTAGTCATTATCTTTTCTGACCTGTGTTATCCCTCTTTAGCTGTGTGACTTCCTGGAGACCCATTACCTGAATGAGCAGGTGGAGGCCATTAAGAAGCTGGGAGACCACATCACCAACCTCACCAAGATGGATGCTGTCAAAAACAAGATGGCAGAGTACCTGTTTGACAAGCACACCCTGGGAGGCCAGAGCTAAACCACTTCCATCCCCAGGCTACGGCCTCCAGCCTCAGACCAGGACTCCTGGCTTCTCTGATGGATCCTACTGGCTTTACATTTATAGGGGAGAGTGTTAAACTGGTGCAGTGCAACACAGCTGTAACATTGGTGTATCTGTTGACAACACTACTGTATTGGAGGCAAGGCTTCTTGTAAAACAATTAAAAATATCAGTTAAGTTTGTTGCTGTTTTCTAAGTGTTGACCTGTAGTAATGGATGTTGTATCAGTCTATTGAGGTTCTTTGCTCTTTTACTGAGCATCCTCATACCAGTGGTGAATACTGACAATTACCTGACTGAGGGTCATAACAATAGAAGTTTAACATGAGGTTTTATAAAGGATGTTACCTCTCACCACAGAGGGTGTCCTTTACCGTATCTTGTAATAGTGCCATATCAATTAAGGGCCCAGCTGTCAACTCTAGGTCCATAGGAGTGAAATGGGTAACTACAGTTGATATAGACCTTTAATCTGAGCATCACAAGTTTATTATTATACAGCCTAGAGGTCAATCAAACCCTTGCGTCCTGCTCGGTAATTCAGTTAGCAAGTTATGGTATATTTCTCTAGTGATGAATTTCGTCTCTTACTGACACAAAATACGTCTCTAATTCAGGTAATACCCAAAAGTTCCCCTGCAGCAAACTATGAACTGAATACTCAAAATAAATCTACAAGCCTCTTGTTCACCATAAGGGGCTTATTGGAGCTGTCATATGGTTGCAAAGCTACTGGTAATTTACTGAAGTCATTCATTTTGGTAATTGACAGCCAAGCTTCACCTTAATACTTTTAACTGAAAATATTGCTAGACAATTTTAAGGTGTCCATATAGTAAATGAGTTTCTAGCGGGTAGACCATTTCGTTAAAGGGGAAAATGGCCTAATGAGAAGTGTCTAATCAGCAATGGCATTTTCAATAACTAAACTATTTCCTTTTCACAACTGCCGCCAACATTAACAACCTAGAAGTATTGACATGGTAAAATGGAGTACATTTAATTAAAAGATAATGGTGTTCACTGAGTTGATTTATATTTAGGGTAATGTTTTGCAGCTTTGTCATTCTATTTGAAAATATATTTTACATGTGAAATCCACACAGGGCCAGATATTTGTGATAATCTGACGTACCCAAGAAGGCTACTAGATGGCATCTGATTCATTTGCATTTTCCAACATTTGAATTTATGGATCCCTATTAGCTGCTGTCAAGGTATCAGTTACTGGGTGGCGCAGTGGTTAAGGGCGCTGTACTGGGTTCGCGCCCAGGCTCTGTCGTAACCGGCCGCGACCGGGAGGTCCGTGGGGCGACGCACAATTGGCCTAGCGTCGTCCGGTTTAGGGAGGGATTGGTCGGTAGGGATCTCCTTGTCTCATCGCGCACCAGCGACTCCTGTGGCGGGCCGGGCGCAGTGCGCGCTAGCCAAGGTTGCCAGGTGCACGGTATAGCCTCCGACACATTGGTGCGGCTGGCTTCCGGGTTGGTTGGGTTGTGTATCGGAGGACGCATGACATTCAGCCTTCGTCTCTCCCGAGCCCATACGGGAGTTGTAGCAATGAGACAAGATAGTAGCTATTACAACAATTGGATACCACGAAATTGGGGAGAAAAAGGGGTAAAATAAAATTTTAAAAAATGTAGCAGTTACTCTTTATGGGGTCTAGCAAAATAAAGGCAGTTCTATACAATAACACTAACATTACATTAGATTTCACAACACATTAAGGGTTTGCCCTCAGGCCACTACTCTTCTACAACACAAAATGTATTGCATTTTTGAATTAATAATTGAGTAGCCCAGCATTCACATTCTATTCCATATTTTGAGCCATAGGCCTATCCAAGCCTTTACACATAATGTAGTTGGTCCAAAGTTGGCATCATCATCACTTTAATTGGATTGATAATGTATTTCTATCCCAGTTCACTTTCACTACAACAAAGTAATCAGCCTCTCTGTTTTCAGTTAGACTAACACAATACTTGTTTAATTTGATTCATTATAGAATCTTCACCTTATTAGAACATGATTTCCTTTACAACCATGTATGTATGTACGTATACATGTATACTTGTTAATTAATTGATAGTGCAATTAAAGTGTCATCAAGTCAGCAGCTTCTTGACATTGAGTGCCTCGACTCCTATTAAGTTAATTGAGTATCAGACATTTTGTGACATATTCTGGTCTAGTGGTAATGCTCCTGACTCTGGACCACACATGACCCTTGGTGGCATGGATTCAAACCCTGCCTACGCTTCATATCTGTATTCCTCTAACTTTCTGTCCCCCTCTCTCATTCATAACTTGATATCTCAATAAAGAGAGAGAAAATACTAATATATATAAAGAAATTAGTAATCTCCAGACCATGTACAACCCAAACATGGTGAAGGGAACATAAATAGAATAATGGGTTTTGACATTGGTGGTGACTTTCTGAACTGTTATAGTTAGACCAACAGTTTAAAGTAATACAGAAATATATGGCTATTTGAGTTCTAATTGACTAAATTGACAACATTTTCTGGAAATTTGTTGTATTTTCCCTTCAATTCACCAGAAACAACCATTCACGGCTATTTGTTTAAAAATGCCTTAGTAAGTTACACAGTATATGTAAGTTGCATAGTATAGTATATGTTCCTGCTGTTCTCTCCTTCTTCCCTTCTTCCTTTTCTTCAAATCTGGTATCAGCCGGTCTTCACCCATTCATCACCCCTCATGTCTGTTTCTGCAGTCACAAAACTCCGCCTTCTTCCACCATTGTCACTGTGATAACAGAACAGAACTACCTCAAGACCAATGATGGTTGATAAATGAAGATAGTTAAACTCAGGTCGTTTACCACTGTCTGCTTTAGGAAGGGGCTCCTTAAGCAGACAACAATGCGATAGTGGTCTGCTTAGTTAATTAACTTTCATTGGGGGAAAAGAAGGAGTGGGCTGTCTTGCTTCCTCTTCCATCTCTGCTTGAGACTCCAGAATGCTGAGTCACAATGACAAGGCAGAAATACATTCAGGGCAGAGCCTGAGTCAGTCCATACTGTAGTAGAACCAACAGGAGTTTATGACAGGAATAAGAAGTGGCACAAATGTCCCTGGGGACAGGGGGGACATGCATTTTTGTCCCTTCCCCAGTTTTATCATTGGAATGTGATACAAAACGAGGCAACGGTGTGCTTTTGGACCATGCGGATCTCTCCGAGCTGTCGGGAAGGCTGTTCAACCCATCCAAAATATAAATATATATATGTCCCCCCCACAACTAAAACCAATGTTGCGCCCCTGGTAAAAAATAGTGGGAGGGAGCAATAGGGAGTGAGGATGAGGGGGAAAGATTACAGACTAAAAACACTGTGTCACCCTTCAGAACTTCAATAGAAATAGTTATGTAATGGTTAATCATTTACAGTATTACTTACGGTTTATAACTTTGTGCGGCTGGTCACATGATGGACCCGGTCATGACTTTAACAACTTAACACAGGTTCTCGGGGTTGAACATTACAGAAGAGATTTGCATAGAGAAATTAAGACAATTATTTGACTATTTCAATTTTAATCCTGTTTGCTCTTCTGCTAAAATATGGTCACTTAGAACAAACTGGAAGAGTAGACGTAACATAGTAAAAGTATATTCGGGAATACTCCAATTAGTATGATATATTTTGTATGGTATGTATTAATTTGTGGATGTCCATCATCAAATTGGTATTATAATAAACTAATGGTAATTCATACAATATGTTACGAATTGCAATTTTTATAATATGTTACGATTTGCTAAACATATGATATGTTACGAATTCCAATTTGTTGTGGCTAACTTTAGCTCGGTGGCTAGGTGCTAACGTTACCTAGGTGGCTAAAATTAGTTAGGCTAGGGGTTAAGGGTTAAGGTTACTTTAGGGCTAAGATAAGGTTAGGAGTTACGTTAAAGGGTTAGGGTTAGCTAACATGCTAAGTAGTTGCAAAGTAGCTAAAAAGTAGTAAATAGTTGCAAAGTTGATAATTAGCAAAAAAGCTGAAGTTGTCCGTGATGAGTTACAAGCAACTTTTGGGATGCTAGACGTTTGCGTTATATGCTCACCCAAACTTATACTTTAGGCATGACACATAATTTAGTCAAAAACTGATGTCCCTTTTCGCAAAAAAAAGAAGGAATGTCAAGTATGTCACAGCCCTTGTTGTAACACCGGTTTAAGCATGAGTCTACTGCCACTTCCAACAGTCTGAAGAGGCTTCGTCTCATTGTCTCCAAAACTTTGTTTCCACTCGTAATGAAAGCATTACGCTATAAAGTGAGGTTCAGCCTAGAACAGTTGATCAAAGTAACAGAAAGCAGGGCACATACTTCAAGGATTATCTATGTTGAAGACCCTTACCCACATTTGAAGCAGCTTCATAATTTTTCAACAAACAATGAACCTAGATAGTAGCTATGACAAACTGATAGATAGAGTCTGTTTTGGCTTACATTTGAGGAAAAAGGGGGCCCTGTTCTAAAACAATTGGAGTAGAGGCAATACCTTACATACTAGGCCAGGAAAGACCAGGGTCTGTATAAATCAGTGGAAGCTGGGGGGAGGAGCTTCCCCATCCATGTAATGTTATTCAATGTGATCTAAAAGGCAAAACTGTTCCTAAACCGGCATTCTTGCTCTGAGAGGCTTGATGCAAACTGCCCCAGAAGACCTCAGCTGTGTTCGAATACCCATACTAACATGCTGTATACTACATACTTAAGGAGCACATACTGCATACTATATACTATTAGTT
This sequence comes from Oncorhynchus mykiss, assembly GCF_013265735.2. Taxonomy (NCBI): domain Eukaryota; kingdom Metazoa; phylum Chordata; class Actinopteri; order Salmoniformes; family Salmonidae; genus Oncorhynchus; species Oncorhynchus mykiss. The sequence continues at coordinate 62,651,983 of NC_048576.1, forward strand.
CACAGGGCTCCCGAATGGCGCAGCGGTCTAAGGCACTGCATCTCAGTGCAAGCGGCGTCACTATAGTACTGCTGTAATTGAGGTATGATTGGGCCCAGTGTCGTCCGGGTTTGGCTGGAGTAGGCCGTCATTGAAAATAAGAATTTGTTCTTAAATTACTTGCCTAGTTAAATAAAGGTTACATTTTAATATACTGTAAAAGAACTGTAAACTTTTAGTTGAGCGTACTAGCGCTTCGACTGTCTACCGGAAGCTGATGCTGTTGCTATGCAACCTCTTGTTAGCTTGTTAGCATAACTAATTACTAGCTAGACATCATATGATTTCGGATGTGTCTGTAAATTTAATCTGGAGTGTCAGAGTGCCAGAGTACGCTCTGGGACTTCTTAAATTCAGAGCGTTGTCAGATTGTCCGTTCGCAAATCGAAAGCTTTTTGCTCTCTGGACGAGGAGTTGGGTTGACTCGAGCGTTCTGACCTCACAACGGCATTCAAGCACCCAAGCTAACTGGTTGACTTTGGCTAGCTTGCTAGTTATTTCCAGACACAAATGAGAGAACACCTCACTCTGACCATTTTACTCGCCCTGGCAGAGCTGGTTAGGCTGTTTTCATGTTATCCAGAGCATTGTTGACTGTAACTGTGGTGCTGGCAACAATTGAATTACTCTTTTAATTGAATTACCCTCAGATGAGAGTGCTCTGAAATCGAAGTAGAGAGCCAGAGTGAATTAACAATGTCCATTGAGAACGCACAATAACTATACCACTTAGCTAAGCCTGATGTCTTAATAGCCAACTAAATGTATGTTAGGTATTTAGCTAACATAAAGGTACATACTACTGCAATGATATGCTATGCGGTTCATAAGGATAGCGTAGCTAAAGAATTGTAATGCAACTTATTTGAAAATTCATTACATCGCTGAACATTTTCTTAACATTTGTCATAATTAGTTAAAGCAATGAAATTGTATCTGCTCTCATCTGACTTCGGCTGCATATTTTCCGCCCTTTTCTTAAAATCTGAAAACTTGTGTTGCCATGCCCGTTTTCTGAAGAATTGCATTATGGGCCCTGAAAGCACGGAAATAATGTCCACTGCTTATATACTTCGTATTTTGGCTAATTTAGTATGACATCTGGGAACTTTTGGCGTGCTAACTATATATATACTAGGACCAATAACCATACTACATACTCCACTTACATCACAAGTAGTATGGTTAGTGCGGTTAGTATGAGTATTCGAACACAGATCTAGTTCTTATGAATACCAATGACGTTTCAACTACATGGCTGTATTGAGCAATAACCCGGCACCCTGAAAGCACCATGTCAACAGTTGTGGAAGATCAGGTCATTTGAACTGAAGTTGTTAGGAAGGTTACTTTATTACTGTAGTCTTTGATTTTCATTATCTGTAAAAAAGTTTTCCACTTCACAGTTTTAGCTTAATAACATATGTGTGGTTAGATGTATGTAGCTACTGATTTTGTGTAGTTATTTCTAGGCTAATGTAATCAACTGACATACCATTTGTCAACCTCAATATGTAATTTGAAACCGAAAGGTGTATCTTCAAATACCATTTCTATAAAAGCCAGCCTTTCTTTCTCTGTCCACTACTGTATTCCCATACCTCATACTGAAAATTGAGCTGATATTTAAAAAAGTGTGATAAACCAGTTCTTCTTTTGGCTGCATTCTGGAAAAGGTAAACAATTAAGCTACATATGTTATTGAAACATGTGCTCTTAGAGAATGAAACAGAAGTTTACAGAACTGCATCTCAAAGTTCAATTCCTTTTATATCCTAAATCAAACGTAGACGTGGACTATTTCTAAATTAGTCTAATATTAGAATGAGTGTTCAAATTCTTTCTATTTTCTTCTAAGGATTTAACACACACACATTTTTCAACAATAACTTCTGTAGTTAGACCTGCACTGTAGCATTGCTTAAGCTTTTAGCTGATACTACTGCTTTAGTTGTTTCCAATAGAATGTTACTTTGTAATAAACAAAGTTGAAAAAAAAATAACAGTCCGAGATGAAGAGGTCAAGGCGAGAGCATTTACTCTGCCCAAAATCTTTCCGCGTGAGATAAGCCCGTTTTCTTTCAAATTACTTGAGGATTATGATCGAATAGAAGTTTCGTAATATTTAAGCTTTTACAAATGTACTGATATATGTGGATGCATGTGGTATTCCGGAAACTTTGAGAAAAATGAAGTATATTTGTGCGTGGTGTTCACACACGTACCTGCCCTCTCATTGGCTGGAATGGTCCCACCTGATCTACCTGTCTTCATTCGTTGAACACATGTATTTCCTTTGATAGAGTGGTCACTCGGCTCTCTTGTCAATATAATAAATCATCTTTGCTTTAGGTCATGTGTATGAGTGGGCTTGTCTTTAAATGACCCGCCTAGTTCCTTTTGAAATTCTAAAGGTGATTGGCTACGCTTAGTGAGGGCTGATTTCACTGACGCATTCCGTTTGGAACAATAAATAGAGCGAACAAGGTTCCTTACAGTTCACAAGTCTGAGAAGACGCATGAAGAAGTTCTTGCTTCAACAGTGATTGAACGGAACTCCTCTGCCTTCGTCCCGCATTATAGAACATTAAGGGTTAATGACATAGCACTTACTTGAACTATAATAGCAAAATAGTTTAAGAAACTCTATTTTTGTACTTTTTATTTTGATATAAAAGAATCTGCCAAGATGGAGTCTCAGATCCGCCAGAACTATCACCACGATTGCGAAGCTGCCATCAACCGGATGATCAACTTTGAGATGTTTGCCTCCTACACCTACACTTCAATGGTAAGGAGTTTACCAAGATGACCGTGTTGTTGATCTACCTGTGTATTATGCCTGGTCCTAAATGGCTTTTTTCCACTTGATTTGTCTGTTGTCCTAGACAATTAATAGCCAAGAATCGCAACTCCGTGAAGTACATTTGAGTTTTACTTGGCAAGGCTATTAAGACCCTCCAGTTAGATATAGCATACAAATGTAGTTGGGAATCTATCCTACCTCTGTCAGAGCGCGTAACAACTCATTGACAGGTTAAATGTCAGGTTACCAAGTAGACAATGGACTAGACTGATTCATCCCTATCATTAAGCTTAGTTGCCACATCAAGAACAGAATGCCGTCATGTTTTTTTTTCTTCTAACTACAATGTTTTGTTTATCCACCCAGGCTTTCTATTTCTCCCGTGACGATGTGGCTCTGCGTGGCTTCGCGCATTTCTTCAAGGAGAACAGCGACGAGGAGCGGGAGCACGCCGAGAAGCTTCTCTCCTTCCAGAACAAGAGAGGTGGACGCATTTTACTCCAGGACATCAAGGTGAGCGCCTGAGCATCACACACATTTAGATTGTAGACTGATAGAGAATATTTTTCCTCCATGGAGGAAAGTGTCTACGGAGTTTAGTTGCTCGAGAGAACCTGGAGTAGTCCTAAACATACTGCCTCTAACCACTGAACTGAAACTGTGAGAGGGGTGTAACACTGTTCACTTTATCTTAACCTTAACATCTGCTAGTAGTCATTAACACTTCTGTGTTCACTCTGTCCTGTATAGAAGCCAGAACGTGATGAGTGGGGCAATGGGCTGGAGGCCATGCAGTGTGCTCTGCAGCTGGAGAAGAATGTGAACCAGGCCCTGCTGGACCTGCACAAGATTGCCTCTGGAAAGGTTGACCCCCATGTAAGTTATGGTGAACCCACACATCACATGTATGTATCACATGTATGTATCACATAGAATACAGGTACTGTCCCAGGAGATGATCAAAGGTCAGCTCTGTGATTCAATCCAGCAACAAGGTAAAAATGTGTTCTGCCCCAGAACAAGGCAGTTAACCTATTGTTCCACATTAGGATGCCATTGTAAATAAGTGTTTGATAACGGATTTGTCTCGTTAAAAAATAGACACCTCATTATCTACACTTATGCCATTACCACCAGGCTCTTGTGTGTTACTGTTACAATAGTCTGTAGTCATTCTCTTGTCTGACCTGTGTTTTCCCTCTTTAGCTGTGTGACTTTCTGGAGACCCATTACCTGAATGAGCAGGTGGAGGCCATTAAGAAGCTGGGAGACCACATCACCAACCTCACCAAGATGGATGCTGTCAAAAACAAAATGGCAGAGTACCTGTTTGACAAGCACACCCTGGGAGGCCAGAGCTAAACCACTTCCATCCCCAGGCTACGGCCTCCAGCCTCAGACCAGGACTCCTGGCTTCTCTGATGGATCCTACTGGCTTTGCTTTTATAGGGATGGGAGAGTGTGAAACTGGTGAATTGCAACACTTCTGTGACATTGAGCTTTCTGTTGACAACACTACTGTATTTGAGGCAAGGCTTCTTGTAAAACAATAAAAAAAATACCACTGAAGTTAGTTGCTGTTTTCCAAGTGTTGACCTGTAGTAATGGATGTTGTATCAGTCTATTCAGGTGCTTTGCTCTTTTACTGAGCATCTTCATACCAGTGATAAATACTGACAATTGTAGACCTACTAGTGGCTGAGGGTCATAACAATAGAAGTTTAACCTGAGTTTTATAAAGGATGTTACCTCTCACCAGAGGTTGTCCTTTACCGTACCTTGTAATAGTGCCATGTCAATTAAGGACCCAGCTGTCAACTCCAGTGCCGTAGGAGTGCAATTGTTACCTACAAATTATGCAGACCTTTACTCTGCATCACCAGTTTATTAGACAGCCTAGAGGTCAATCAACCGTTAGCCAGCTGTTATGGCACATTTCTCTAGTGATGGGAAGTTCGGCTCTGACTGACAAATCTTCACTCATTGTGTTTATTTCAGTTGGTAATGCTCAATAGTTCCCCTACCGCAAATTATGAACTGAATACTCAATGGCATGGTTCTACAAGCCTCTTGTTCTTAAGGGGCTTATTGGAGCGGTCATATGGTTGCAACGCTACTGTTACTTTACATAAGATGGTGAACGCTGTCGTTTTGGTAATTAACAGGCAAGCCAAACTTTAATTCTTGAACTGAAAAATATTGTTTTCAAGATATAGTAAAGGAGTTTCGGATGGCTAGACCACTTGGTTAAAGGGGAAGATGGCCTAATGAAAACGGTCTAATCAGCAATGGCATTTTCAATTACTCTTCAACTTTATTCTTTATACAACCAAGTATTGACATGGTAAAATTGAGTACATTTGTATGGTATTGACTGTCTTGGTTTATATTTAGGGTAAAGTTTTGCAGCTTTGTCATTCTATTTGAAAACATATTTTACACAAAGCCACAGAGGGCCAGAGATTTGTAATCTGATGTACCCAAAAAGGCCACTAGATGGCATCTGATTAAATTGCATATTCCTTAATTTTCCAACATTTGTAATTATGGATCCCTATTAGCTGCTGTCAAGGCAGCAGTTACTCATGGGGTCCAGCAAAATAAAGGCAGTTCTATACAATAAAACTAACCTTACATTAAACAGATTTCACAAAACATTAACGGTTCCTACTCAGGCCACTACTCTACCACCACATATCTACAACAAAAAATCCATGTGTGTGCATCTATAGTGAATATGTAATTGTGTTTATGGTTTTAAATATGACTTCACTGCTTGCATGAGTTACTTGATGTGGAAAAGAAGCCATGTCATGGCTCTCTGTAGTACTGTGCACCTCCCATAGTATGTCCTGGACTTGGGAACTGTGAAGAGACCTGGTGGTATGTCTTGTAGCTCTCTGTGTACATTTAAGGGTGAGCTGTGCAGGCCAGTTCTGGGCCAATTGTAATTTTCCTAAGTCCTTTTTTGTGGCACCTGACCACATGACTGGACAGTAGTCCAGGTGCAACAAAAGGGCCTGCAGAACCTACCTTGTTGATAGCGTTGTTAAGAAGGCAGAGCAGTGCTTTATTATGGACAGATCTATCCCCATCTTAGCTAGTGTTGTATCAATATGTTTTTACCATGACAGAAGTTTATTCTCAACTTGTTACATTTCCACATTATCCATTACAAGATTTAGTTGAGGTTCAGGGTTTAGTGTTATTTTATGTCCCAAATACAATGCCTTTAGTTTTTGAAATGTATTTTTAATCTTTGTTTATTTAACTAGGCTAACTAAGTCGGTTAAGAACAAACTCTTATTTACAATGACGGCCTAACAAAAGGCAAAAGGCCTTTCACGACAAGAGAGACAACACTACATAAAAAGAGACCAAAGACAACAACATAGCATGGTAAGCAGTAACAGGAGTCCGTTGTAACAGATAGGCCTGCATTATTCAGTGTATATACATCCTTGGCTGAGTACCAGTGGAAAGTTTAGGAATAGTCTATGTTGATAGCAACAAGATCATGTTTTGAGTTTATGATCTTGCTCACTGGTTCTCAAACCTAGTCCTGGGGATCCAAACAAGTGCACATTTTTGTTTTTACCCTAGCACTACACAGCTGATTCAAATTATCAACTCATCAAAAGGCTTTGATGATTTGAATCAGCTGTGTAGTGCTTGGCAAAAAAACGAAAATGTGTACCCCTTTGGGTCCCCAGACCAGGATTGAGAACCACTGATCTAGCTAATGATTAGCACACTGGGGTAAATGTAGATGGGCAACCCCATGCAACCCCATAATACAGGTTATCATGCTTATTGCTAAATAACACACCTGCTTGATAATTTGGACCGATATGGTATTTGGCATTTGTTTTTAGTAATTGCAGCTTAAGGTGGCAATACCAGTTATTGAGTGTAAGGGGGAAATTACTTTGTCACACAGGGGAATTAGGTGTTGCGTAACTTGGTTAATTAAATAAATAAAATAAGTATCATTTTTTTTGTTATTTGTAAACTCATGTTCCCTTTATCGAATATTAGGTTTTGGTTGAAGATCTGATAACATTCAGTATCAACAATATGCAAAAATAGAGAACATCAGAAAGGGGGAAATACTTTTGTATGGCACTGTATATATACATTGAGTGTATAAAACATCAAGAAGAACTTCCTAATACTGAGTTGCAAACTCCCCTTTTTCCCTCAGAACAACCTCAATGTGTTGGGGCAAGGACTCGATCTACAGGGTGTCGAAAGCATTTGCAAGGGATGCTGGTTCATGTTGACTACAATGCTTCCCACAGTTGTGTTAAATTGGCTGTATGTCCCTATGTGAGTTGGATCATTCTTGAAACACACGGGAAACTATTGAGTGTGAAAAACCAAGGGGTTTGGTGGTGATATTCTAAACTGTTAGGTAGACCAACAGTTTAAAGTAATATTGACAAATATTGTTACTTGAGTTGTGATTGGGGTATATTGGCCAAATGATCAGGAAAGTTTTTGGTGTATTTTCCCTCCAAAATTCATAAGAAACAACCATATTACAGCTATTTGTTTAAAATGCTTTTAGTAAGTTACATAGTTTGTTACTGCTGTTCTCTCCTTCTTCCCTTTTTTTCCTGGTCTCAGGACGTTTTCGCACACTCATCACCGCTCAAGTCTGTTTCAATAGTCATGAGACCTAGTCTCCTTCCACCATTGTCATGGTGATAGTGGGGTACTCCATAGACACCAATGCGATAGCGGTCTGCTTTGTCCTTGACATCCATTGAAACAGAACCATTGAGGGAGTGAACATCTTGCGTCCTCTTCCTTCTCTGTTTGGGTGTCCAGAATGCTGAGTCACAATGACAAGGCAGAAATACAACCAGGGCAGAGCCTGAGTCAGTCCATACTGTAGTACAACCAACGGGAGGTTATGACAGGAGGAAGAGTGGGGAGGAGGGAGAGAAATAGGAATAGAGGGGGATGGGGAAAGGGTACAGACTAAAAACGCCTTGTCACCCTTCAGAAGTGTTCTGTAACGGTTAATCATTTATAGTATTACTATCACTTCTGTTTATAACTTTAACTTAAGAACATTCTTAGTTAGTACGATTCATTTGTAATGCTAAGAGATGCATAAAAATGTACAGGGTGGGTACCTGGAGGAAAGAAGGGGAGGGTCATGCTTTTTCTATTTCAGTCAAGGGGAGAGTTTACTATTTTTTAAATCTAGTCCAGGGGACGGTCATGTAATTGGAAATTCTCTGTTGGGCGTGAAATATGAAGTGTGCCTATAGGTTATTTAGCGTGGTCTCAATCAAATGATTCATAGCCTATAGGCTACAGGCTACGAAGTGCATCCTCGGAGATGCACAAAGTAAGGTTATATTTCTAAGATAGCTGCTGGGATAGCGTAAATAAAACTAGACTGCATTACACACTGCAACGGATTTTCCAACCCTGAGGCCTTTCTATGCCCTTGCTGATCAAAACCTTATTTTTTGCTGCCTAACCAATGCTGTGCTGTGTAGGTCTACAGTGGCAGTTCAAGAGGAGAGTCAAAGAATTCCTCAGAAAATTATTTTTAATTAGGCCTCGTCCAAAAAATGCAATATCTTGCGCGTAGACTAGCCTGTAGCCTATGTTCTGTTCAGTTTGAGAAGGAGAGCATTTGAGGACCAGAGGTCAACTTTGATAGCTTGCTACTACTATAATTGATTTGAAGAAAAACAATATGTTTCTTGCCCATGCTGTATTTATCCAAGTTATTGACATCACAATATCCAGATTTTAGTTACTTACATTGTGGTGCTGAAACTTGAAGCAGCAGTCGCGGCACAATCAATTGGAGATGGACAGCTGATAGTGCTGAAAATAGGCATAAAAGAGTAGGAATAATTCATTTAAACCGTCTTCATTTAATTAGACTTACTAACAGCAAGAGGGCTTTGTGTTGGAGCCTATTTCTTCCTTTCTGTTTAAGAAATAAGAGGTAGCTCTACTTGTTTGACAGACAGAATTGGGTTATAGGCTGCTATATCCATAGATTTGTCGTTCAATTCCTCCACCCACCATGCACTCTTTAAATAGCCTCCCTCCAAGTCAGTGAAGGACTGTTAAGTTAAAACCAGTACTGGAATTGAGGGGGTATGAGATGGTATGACATAGGCCTACCTTTTATTGAAGAAAATGTCAAAAAGAAAATGGCTACCATAAAACAGATCCGATTACATACAGTGATCTATAACAGCACTTTGGTCCGTTATGCTTTATGCAAAAAACAACTTGAAAATACCCTGGAAAGACATGACTTCGATCCATATGGGAATGTCATTGTTTAGTTTCTTTGACATTCAGAGTCTGAGCTACAATCTCCTATAGTGGAGGAGGCAAACAATATAATTGGCTTGAGAAGTAATCTAATTCTGTCACTTTCCATTGATTAAGCTATTTACTTTCTGTACAACAGATGTTTAAACCCAGACAGCTTTTAGGGAAACCCTTGTGACCTTCTGTTGTTAAAGAAGAGTAGCCATCTGTTAAATCTAACATTTTTTCTGCGTCGGTAGGCCTACTGTCTGGGGTGGAAAGGTAGGCCTAACTTTTGAAAGAAAGTACCATAGTCAGATTCCTAACAGGGACAGATTCGTTGGAAACAAGACACACTGATTTGGCATTGGAGAAATATGATAAGATCACTGGTGGGTTAAACTCCCCCCCCCCCCCCCTTTTTCGATAAAGACATTAATGTGTGAAGTAGGATGAATGTAGTCAATATAACTATTTGTTCAGCACTTTTGAAACGTACAGCGATAGAATTAAGAACATGGGCCGTTCTTACAGTATTCTCCCTGTGCACCAAGTCAGAACCGTAGGATAAACAAAGGGAGCATATAAGCAGACAATGAAAGCTCTTACAATATTTGTTTATGACATTTCTCTAAAACTGGCTTTAGGCTACATGTGCACCACCAAGTGAGAACAGTAGGCTAAGTTATGAGGGGGAAAAGGACCCAATTATTTGAGTAAGGGACATGGGCTACTAACAGTTTACTACACAGCATACACTTGGTATTACTTTATTAGCTACAGTATGTATATCTCCCTGGCATATTACATAATTTATGCAGCAGCATACAACGCCTTTCTGGACTCACCTGTTTGTGCTGTGTTCACATGAACAGGAAGGTTGCGCGGCAGTCCTTCGTGGGCAAATTCTGTCATCAAAGTCTGGCATCCTCTGGATTTATGGTGCTTTCAATACAACTGGAAACTCTACAAAATAAACAAGGTTGAATCATGAAGTCGGTGATCTTCAGGTCGGAGCTCTAGAAAGATGCCTGAGTTCCCGACATGGAATTCCAAGTTGGATGACCATTCAAAACGTTTTTTCCCAGTCTGAGCTTTCTGAGTTCCCAGTTGTCTTGAACTCACTGAAGTCTGAGATCTCCCAGTTCAAAGTTTCTAGTTGTTTTGAACTCAGCCATTGGCATGGCCAATGTTGAATGTTTATCCTTTTAAGCTTAGAAAAGTGAACCTTAACCCCAGACTTGGACCACAAACCAACTCCACTGAACAGTAGTCTAGTGATTGCTTTGCAATGCTTGCAGTCAGCCACTGATTCCTTCCAAACCACTCATTGTTGAATTTATGATTACCAATTTGATGTGCAAGGTTTATGTCCAATGGCCGATTAGCACCGATACGTTTTATCTATAATTTCTCTTCAGAATTCCCTTCATTTGACAAGGAATGAAAAGGATTTGCCAGTAGATTGTCAACTTAAATCATGATGATGACCGCTAGCTTGCTAACTAAGATTTTGAAAGTTTGATGTTGACATGATCAGTCCAATCAAAGCTACGGTAGATATAACGTGATTTGACATCATTTTTATCTTAGATGGGCACTTCTTATGTAACTACATGGCAGCACCCAAGGGGGTTGAATTTCCGAGCTTTCCCCATACATTTTTCTTTGACGTAGTGTCCCCATGAGTGTCAGAACACTGAGCCAATCATGGCGCAAGTAGAGAACATTACCAATCCCTACGCTCTGTATATTCTTGCTGCCCCACCACCACCACAGAAAGCACTGAGCTAGGTGGAAACACCTGCATTTTGGAGGTGCCTTACTCAAGAAAGCAAAAGAAGAGACAATGTTTGTATGTGGTTTTATTAACTTAATTATTTGTATTTTATTTTTTGTACATTGTTTGCAAACTGATATGTGACACGTATTGCCACAATAACATGCAAAACAGGTGAGGCTTAAACAAAGCTAAACATGAAAAACAAAGCTGCCCTGAATGACAGGTCCTCACTGGATAAGGTGAACACATAGGGCTATCTCCATGTCCATTCTTAGCCTCTAATTTGAGTAATTTGTGTAGTATTAAAAAATATTCTGCTAATATGTAAAATTCCGTAGAGTTGCATTAATTGTTTATAATGGCACATTTTTCTGCAAATACGATGATAGACTCATGCAATGCTTTTACTATGAATTAGATCTTTCCACCCGTACTCTTGTCCATAGGGGTCTGTGAACACACAACCTTCTGCCCTGCAGACCTGTGCACTATCAAAATTCCTGCATTGCCATGTAATGCTGACAGGACGAAGAACAGTTTCTAAAACGGCTTATCTAAGGCTCTGGTGTCTCCAAGAGGTGAGGTTAATCTGTTATCCACTTTGTTTTAAAAATTGTTGGGGCATGAGGAGTGTCACTTGTTTTTTTCTCAAGCGTTCAGGGAAGGTTTAGGTCAAATATAATTTGCTGAAGGCAGAGACATCCATTTTAATTTCAGAGATGTCCGATTATCTCTGTGTAACCCTTATTATAAATAACGTTCACTCCTGAAGTTGACCCTTCTGCTAAAACAAGGTCACTTTGAATGAGTGAGGGTTTCAGCTGACTAACAACACTTCATAAGGTTGCTGCTGACGAGCAACAGTTGAGGTGACAGCAAATACAGGAACATTTGTCCTTTTGTGAGACTGTGAAAATGACTCAAAATCTCAATCCACCTGATCTGAATCATGGATTACTATCTCTCCTAAGCATGACGCATTCTTTAGTCAAAAACTAACAATTTTCGCAAAGAAAAAGAACGCAAGGTATCTCACAGGCCTTTTGCAACACTGGTTATAATTAAAAAATGTATAATAATAAACCTAGATAGTAGCTATGACTTATAGAGCCGGTTTTGGGTTACATACTTGAAAAAAGGGGATTGTGTTCTCAAACATCTGGATTGGCATACTAGGCCATGACAGACTAGGGATCGTTTAAATGTTTCAAGTCTGTTGTCAGAATAAGAGTGCTGATATAGGATCCGGCCCTCCATGTCCATGTAATCGTATATATGTATACATTTCTTTACAAAAAAACATGGCCAAAAACAATTTACAACTTAACATTTACATACTGTAATGTATACGCAGAGTCAGGAAGCAGGTGCAGAAGAAGAGTTTAATAACAATGTTGCAAGGCAAATTAACAAAACAGGGGATGCGTACTGAACATGAAAACAGAACAATACTGCCTAATGACTGAGGCTACTGAGGGCTAAATAAAGGGAAGGTAATCAAGGTGATGATGAAGTCCAGGTGTGCGTAATAATGGGGAGCAGGTGTGCGTAATGATGGGAAATAGGTGTGCGTAAAATGGTTGCCAGGGCATGTGGTTAGTAGATCGGCAAAGTTGAGCGCTGGAGAGAGGGAGCGGGAGTAGGTGTGACAGTACCCCCTCCCGACGATGCCGACCAGGAGGACGGCTCTAGGGCAAAGAGAAGGCCGGTCCGGATGGCGGAGATGGAAATCCTGGACAATGTTGGGGTCTAGGATGTCGTCGTCCGAAACCCAACAGCTTTCCTCTGGGCCGCACCCCTCCCAGTCCACCAGGTACTGAAGCTGACGTCGGGAGTCCAATAGGGACCTGACGGCATAGGTAGGGGTCCCATCAATATTCAGTTGAGGCGGAGTGGTGTCATGGGGGACGCATCAGCCAGTGGACCGGGAACCACCGACCTGAGGTGGGTAACATGACAAAAGGTTAAGATCTGGTAGTTGGTGGGGAGTTGAAAATGGTAAGTTACCTCATTGACCCTTCGGAGGACCGTGAAGGGCCCCACAAACTGGAGGGGCTCAGCTTCCGGCAGGGCAGGCGGAGCTGGAAGTTCCTTGTGGAGCGCCAGATGCAATCACCAGGAAGGGACACAGGAGCCGGTCTGCCTGATCCTTCTGACGGTGGACTGCGTGCCGGAACCACTCATCGACTGCAGGGGCATCGGTCTGGCTCGGAGTCCACGTACTCCACCTAGGGAAAGAACCGGGCCCACTCCAACTGTCAGTCATGGCAGTGACTCCCTCGGAACCTCCCCAGATCCTGGTTGGTCCTGTCTACCTGCCCGTTGGACTGAGGCCGGTATCCGGATGTGAGATTGGCTGTGGCCCCCAGCTTCTCCATGAAGGCTCTCCATAACCGCTACATGAATTGGTGGCCACAGTCAGGTATGGAGAGCCATGCTAGTGGTATCGAGGTGGTGGAGAATGCGGAGGACCTCCTCCATGGCCGTACCCAGTTGCGCCAACTGGTCGTGGTGTTCCGGTGGAGTAGATGACCCTGTTCCCAGACCTTCTGGATGATGGTTTTCTTTCTCTACTGCTTCCATATTGAGAGGAAGTATTCTGCCGTGTATACGCAGTGAGTCAGGAAGCATGTGCAAAAAGAGAGTGCAAGGCAAATATGTACCGAAACAGGAAAACAAACCAATAATGCTTGATGAGAGGCTACTGATGGCTAAATAAAAGGGAAGATGATCAAGTTGATGATGAAGTCCAGGTGTGCGTAACGATGTGGAGGTGTGACACATACATATATTTCCACAAAAATGTATGACATCACACTTGCTCAGACCCAATGTATCCACACCAAATGTTGTTTCTAATTCTTATGAAACTCTACCCCATATGACTTCAAATTGTGTTATGTTGTTTCTGTCTATAGTCAACACACTCTCCATCTTGTTCCAATATCAGTTATTTTTAAGTCTTGGTTCCAATAGTTCATATTTTTTTCTCTCCATAGATTGTGAGTCGGATAGGCTCTCTGCAAGGTTTTGTAAATCTTACTTATCACATGCGTATCTTTTTCTAACTCAAATAGGATTCCCTCAACATTGCTTTGATGTCCAAAAGCTTTTAGGTATCATATAGTGTATTCGGAAAGTATTCAGACCCCTTGACTTTTTCCACATTTTGTTACGTTACAGCCGTATTCTAACATGTATTATAGTTTTTTTCCCCCATCAATCTACACACAATGTCCCATAATGACAAAGCAAAAACAGGTTAAGAAATGTTAGCAAATGTATTCAAAAATTAAACATTGAAATATCACATTTACTTAAGTATTCAGCAGTGATGTAAAGTACTTAAGTAAAAATACTTGAAAGTACGACTTATCTGTACTTTACTATTTATATTTTTGACGACTTTATACTTTTACTTCACTACATTCCTAAACAAAATGATATACTTTTTACTCCATACAAACCCAAAAGTACTCGTTACACTTTGAATGCTTAGCAGGAGAGGAAAATGGTCTAATTCACACAATTATCAAAAAGAACATCACCTGTCATCTGTACTTCCTCTGATCTGATGACGCACTAAATACATGCTTCATTTGTAAAGAATGTCTGAGGGTTGCAACATCCGTAAATAAATAAAAATATTTCCATGAAAGCTGTACACCACCAGGGTACAAAGATTGTCTTAGGGTCATTTTTGACCCGGCAATTTTACAATCATTTACACACCACATAAACCACAAAGACACACACACAATGAGAAATTGAGATTATGTCTGCTACTTATTGAACTCAGACAAAATTAAAACTTTATTTTGTTTTATCTGAAGAAGGAAATGGGGAAGAATACAACCAAGAGCACGATGCATCATCTTCAGATGAAGAAATCCCCCAAGCTGAAAGAGAGACATTTTTATCAAAGAATAGCAAAATAACATGGTCTTTGTCACCATATGACAACCAGGGCAGGATGGCAGCACAAAATGTCATAAGGACGACCCCAGGGCCCACTAGACATTCAGTTGCCCATGCCCAGGACATCACCTCAACATTCTACATGTTCATCACACCAGCCATCGAAAAAAATCATCCTGGAGATGACAAATTTGGAGGGTTTCCAGAAATATGGAGACAACTGGAAAAGGATGGATGAGATTGATCTGTGTGCCTAAATAGGGCTGCTAATCTTAGCTGGTGTGTATAGGTACTGAGACGAAGCTACATATAGTCTCTGGGATGCAGAGAGTGGAAGGGCGATTTTCAATGCCACGATGCCACTGAAAGTCTTTCACACTTTCTCAAGAATGCTACGATTTGATAACCATGAGAAAAGACCTGCAAGACGTATGGGAGACAAACTGGCGGCCATAAGAGAGGTCTGGGAGAAGTGGGTGGAGTTTCCTCCATACAGTGCCTTGCGAAAGTATTCGGCCCCCTTGAACTTTGCGACCTTTTGCCACATTTCAGGCTTCAAACATAAAGATATAAAACTGTATTTTTTTGTGAAGAATCAACACCAAGTGGGACACAATCATGAAGTGGAATGACATTTATTGGATATTTCAAACTTTTTTAACAAATCAAAAACTGAAAAATTGGGCGTGCAAAATTATTCAGCCCCTTTACTTTCAGTGCAGCAAACTCTCTCCAGAAGTTCAGTGAGGATCTCTGAATGATCCAATGTTGACCTAAATGACTAATGATGATAAATACAATCCACCTGTGTGTAATCAAGTCTCCGTATAAATGCACCTGCACTGTGATAGTCTCAGAGGTCCGTCAAAAGCGCAGAGAGCATCATGAAGAACAAGGAACACACCAGGCAGGTCCGAGATACTGTTGTGAAGAATTTTAAAGCCGGATTTGGATACAAAAATATTTCCCAAGCTTTAAACATCCCAAGGAGCACTGTGCAAGCGATAATATTGAAATGGAAGGAGTATCAGACCACTGCAAATCTACCAAGACCTGGCCGTCCCTCTAAACGTTCAGCTCATACAAGGAGAATACTGATCAGAGATGCAGCCAAGAGGCCCATGATCACTCTGGATGAACTGCAGAGATCTACAGCTGAGGTGGGAGACTCTGTCCATAGGACAACAATCAGTCGTATATTGCACAAATCTGGCCTTTATGGAAGAGTGGCAAGAAGAAAGCCATTTCTTAAAGATATCCATAAAAAGTGTTGTTTAAAGTTTGCCACAAGCCACCTGGGAGACACACCAAACATGTGGAAGAAGGTGCTCTGGTCAGATGAAACCAAAATTGAACTTTTTGGCAACAATGCAAAACGTTATGTTTGGCGTAAAAGCAACACAGCTGAACACACCATCCCCACTGTCAAACATGGTGGTGGCAGCATCATGGTTTGGGCCTGCTTTTCTTCAGCAGGGACAGGGAAGATGGTTAAAATTGATGGGAAGATGGATGGAGCCAAATACAGGACCATTCTGGAAGAAAACCTGATGGAGTCTGCAAAAGACCTGAGACTGGGACGGAGATTTGTCTTCCAACAAGACAATGATCCAAAACATAAAGCAAAATCTACAATGGAATGGTTCAAAAATAAACATATCCAGGTGTTAGAATGGCCAAGTCAAAGTCCAGACCTGAATCCAATCGAGAATCTGTGGAAAGGACTGAAAACTGCTGTTCACAAATGCTCTCCATCCAACCTCACTGAGCTCGAGCTGTTTTGCAAGGAGGAATGGGAAAACATTTCAGTCTCTCGATGTGCAAAACTGATAGAGACATACCCCAAGCGACTTACAGCTGTAATCGCAGCAAAAGGTGGCGCTACAAAGTATTAACTTAAGGGGGCTGAATAATTTTGCACGCCCAATTTCAGTTTTTGATTTGTTAAAAAAGTTTGAAATATCCAATAAATGTCGTTCCACGTCATGATTGTGTCCCACTTGTTGTTGATTCTTCACAAAAAAATACAGTTTTATATCTTTGTTTGAAGCCTGAAATGTGGCAAAAGGTCGCAAAGTTCAAGGGGGCCGAATACTTTCGCAAGGCACTGTACCTGTAATATCATTGATTTATGTCGTGGTTTTCTGTGACACTGATACTTATTACTGATAGTAATCTCTTTTGTCAAAAGGTTGCTGTCCTTTCCGGCAGTATATTCCCAGCAAGCCAGCAAAGTATGGCATCAAGATATGGGTGGCCTGTGACGCACAATCCAGCTACGCTTGGAAGATGCAAGTCTACACAGGAAGCCGACCGGTGGGGGCTCAGAGAAGAACCAGGGGATGGGGGTTGTGCTTGATTTTTTTTTTTTTGTGGAAAAGTTTTATTGACACATTTCCTTTAAAAACAGCTCATACATTTTTTACATCATTGATACACATAAAAACGGCAACAAAGCATAAAACACAGCATTTGAAAGTTACATTTAAATTTGTTAAAAAGCACATGTTGTTAAAACCAATGAAAACAACCATGGATAAAAGTACTTTCCTTGTAAAAACATCAAATCTGTAAAAGCCATTTAAAATGTGTACTAATGATCTAACAAAGGTAAAACATTTTTAAGACATGAAAAAACCATGTTAAAAAGTCACTTTGTTAAAAGGCTGTCTTCAGTCCCTTGTACAGGAGGGGGGTGAGTCTTTATCAAGCTCACCTCATCCTGCTCTTCTGAATAGATCATCGTCCCGTCCTTCGGGGCCCAGAGGAGATCCCTCCCCTAGGCGCATCGCCCTAGGCGCCGCAGCGCTGTCAGGCCGTGGCCGCCGGGACCTAGGGTGTTGTGGGGGACCCTTCGCCTGGGGTCGAGGCCCGCTTCCTTCCGTACCACCCCAGGGCTTCCGTGGCTACCATGGCCACTGCCTGGGGGGTGGTCTCTACGTTTTTCGCTACCAGCAGGTTACGGGAGGACCACAGTGCTTCCTTCAGGCACGTGAGGGTGGGCCAGAGCTTGGTGAAGGCCTTCGATGGAATGGGCCTTCGGCCCACCCCATACAGCACGAGCTGAGGTGTTAGGTCCTCCCCTGCTGGCAGACACGAGGTGATCAGGGGGCCTGCTTCCTTCCACAGGTCCCTGGTGGCTCTGCACTCCCAGAGCATGTGCCTCACCGACTCTTCTTGGCCGCAGCCTGGTCGGGGGCACGCGGATGTCCTCGCCATGCCCCGTGAGTGCATAACGGCCCTGACCGGGAGGATCTCGTGGGCGACCATCCAGGACAGGTCCCGATGCCGATTCAGGAGAGCAGGATGGGCCACGTTGCGCCAAACCGTTGTGGGCTCACCTATAGCGAGCCCGCGCACTGGACACACTGGTTCCCGATCCTGCACAAGAGAGAGAAGAGAGCGGTGTTTTGTTAAAACCGTGACTGTTTCTTTTTCCAGTTTAAAATGTCTTAACTTCTGGAGCTGGACGTAGTGCGGGGGTAGCAGGAAAGAGACTGGGG
This sequence comes from Oncorhynchus mykiss, assembly GCF_013265735.2. Classification (NCBI taxonomy): domain Eukaryota; kingdom Metazoa; phylum Chordata; class Actinopteri; order Salmoniformes; family Salmonidae; genus Oncorhynchus; species Oncorhynchus mykiss. Next base: position 62,670,326 of record NC_048576.1, read on the forward strand.
CTCGCAGGTCGACTGGGATCAGCCTCAGAGTCCTGAGGTAAGATCCCAGCCAGAACCGTGCGAGGGCCTGGGTCTTGTTGTTGTCCGGGGAAGTGGCAAGAGTCAGATGTAACGCTGTGTAGCGGCTGCCCAGGAACAAGTAGAGGTCAGGCAAGCCTTTCCCCCCCTTGGACCTGGGCCTCTTGACCACCTCCCTCCTCAGCCTCTCCCACTTGCCTCCCCACAGGAAGTAAAAAAGCGTCCGCTCCAGGTCTAAAATGCTCCTTCGAGGGGAGATAAAAACAGAACTGATTAATAAAAGCACAGGTAAAATCACAGCTTTAATGATTAAAACCTTGCCCTCAAAAGTCAGCTGTCGTAGTCCCCAAAAACCCAGTCTCTGTCTTACCGTCCCCAGGATTCCGCTCCAGTTACCGCTCCCTCCTCCCCCCCGGTCAAACTTTACCCCCAGTACCCTTATGTCCGTCAGTTTAACTGTCAGAGGTAGTCTGGTCAAGTCTGGGTCTGCCCACGGTCCGAAGAATTGGGCCTCTGTCTTGTCTCTGTTCAGTCTCGCCCCAGAGGCTCGTCCGTACCAGTCAGTCCTGTCCAGAGTCCTGTCGACGGATAAAAGGTCGGTACATAAAATGTTGACGTCGTCCATGTAAAAGACGCACTTGGCGGTCATCCCCCCACTCCCCGGGATACCCACCCCACTGATCCCTTGGTCCCTTCTCAAGACCTGTGGGGGTTGTGCTTGATGTGACAGATGGACTGAGGGGGCACAATGTCACGTGTGACAATTTCTTCACCTCTTATGAACTCTGCCAGCAGCTCCTGAAGACAAAGAGCACCATGGTTGGCACAGTTATAAAGAACAAGCCTGAGCTCCCCCCTGCACTCCTCGCTACAAGGGAGAGAAAGGCCTTCTCATCAAAGTTTGCCTTCGTGATATGGAACAAGATCAACCCTACTTAGATGCCTGATAAGCAGAACAAGAGGAGGGTGTTCCTGGAGCAGCTGGGAAATGCACTTGTAACCCACACATTCAAAGAAGGGAGCAAATCCCCCGCACAACAGCCTCTACAGTGCTTGTGAAAGCTGTTCAGGGGGCTGAATTTTGTCCTGTTCCACCTGAGGCTGCAGCTGGGCCAAGCAAGAGGAGGAGATGCCAATTCTTCCCCCAAAGAAGGACTGTAAAACAAATAATATGTGCTGCACAGAGAAATACATCTACAAAGTTCATGCACACACACTTGCATACTGTCCTTCAAGTGATTGATTTATATTCTTCATGTTTTTGTTTTGTATCTATGATCTTATTTTATTCTTATTTATTGTTGTTGATACACCTTGTGGGTGGGGGCAAAGGTTAAAAAATGAGAGGACTAGTATTTTGTAGTTTAATTCCTCATTATACAGTATATAAGAATATATCACTGTTTCCAAAAACATTTAAGACTATTATTATTTCCCTTCAATAGAATACATTCAAAACTACTCTGCACATTTCTGCTACTTTCTTAGGCTATACAAGTGCAATCTCTTGCAAATTTTTTTTACATCTACGCAGTACCTTTAGCAATAATAATAATAATAATAATCCTCTACTTTATTAAAGAACACAATTATGACAGTTGTGGTGTAATAAGAACAAGTGGTGTCAACTGATTAAATGCAGTCTTTCTGTATTGTGAAGAGGGAAACCCCAGATATTCACAAAGTTTGTGACGCATGATAGGTTGCTACTTCATGCAAAATAGATTTGGGGTTTAAAATACAATTAACCTGCTTTATTTTAGGGGTTTAGTGAAGGCGGGGCATTGTTTAACCTTAGGACTAGGGGAGTATACAGAATGTTAAGACTACACAAGGGTTAAGTTTATTTAAAACAAAATACTTTTTGACTTTTACTCAAGTGGGATTTTACTGGGTGAGTTTCACTTTAACTTGAGTCATTTTCTATTACGGTATCTTTACTTTTACTAAAGTATAACAATTGGGTACTTTTTCAACCACTGATAATCAGACCCTTTACTCAATACTTTGCTGAAGCACCTTTGGCAGCGATTACAGCCTCAAGTCTCCTTGGGTGTAACGCTACAAGCTTTGCAAACCTGTATTTGGGAGGTTTGCTTAAGTTCATTGTCCTGTTGGAAGGTGAACCGTCGCCCAATCTGAGGTCTTGAGCTCTCTGGAGCAGGTTTTCATCAAGGATCTCTCTGTAATTCTGCTCTGTTCAGCTTTCCCTCGACCCTGACTAGTGTCCCAATCCCTGCCACTGAAAAACATCCCCACAGCATGATGCTGCCACCACCATGCTTCACCGTAGGGATGGTGCCAGGTTTCCTCCAGATGTGACGCTTGGCATTCAGGCCTGAGTTCATTCTTGGTTTCATCAGACCAGATAATCTTGCCTCATGGTCTAAGAGTCCTTGAGGTGCCTTTTGGCAAACTCCAAGTGGGCTGTCAAGTGCCTTTTACTGAGATAGCTGATACTTTGCTCCGTCAAAATATAAACTTCACATTTTGTTAATATTATGACAAGTATTTGTAGAAAAAAAGTTGATTGTCCCATCTTTTAAGAATCCCTGAGCTCTAAAACAGCAACATTTTTCTCTCTGCCTCATTGGAAAAAAATCCATAGATTTAGATATGATATAACCAAAGAATGTTGTTATCCAGCATTTCTCGATATTACAGGCTTTGCCTAATCAAAACACTGCAATAAATTCTACAACTAACCTGGTATTGGCTGTACTCTCTTCGTTCCCAATTCTGGAAACCAGTTACCTTAAACATGTCCAGTTGCAGGTGGTTCTACAAATACCAGAGAAAATGCAGGTAGATAGAAAATAAAAATATATTTCTTAGTTTTCTCTGGTGTTTGTGCATTTGCCTGTTGCCTTTTCTTTGCAGGTTTTGCCTTACACAATCTAATGCAGGAGTATTAAATTTACCCTACAAGAACTAGAGTCTGCTGGTTTTCTGTTCTACCTGATAATTAATTGCACACACCTGGTGTCCCAGGTCTAAATCAGTCCCTGATTAGAGGGGAACAATGGAACTGGCTTCTAGGTCCAGAGTTGAGTTTGAGGGGTATAGTGCATTTTAAAGTTGAAGAGCACCAACCACAGATACACATGCTCACTAGACCATCTCGAAGTCTAAATTCAATATAGAATCAGTGTGATGAGGTGACAAAGAGATTTTTTACTATTGCAACATGCAGTGAATAGAATTCTGTTGTTCTCTGGTTTAGAAATCAAACTCTGGTTCTCTTATTGCAGATCAAATTGTTTACATTTTTCCTAATTGTATTATAGAAGACATTGTAATGCAAGGTATGCTACAGTATATGTGTAGGATATGCTGTATTGGCTAATTTGCATATGCAGCTTAGTTTTTTAACCTCCATTCTAGCATACATGACACACACATCTTTCAATCTACACGCTTTTATCTGACTTTCTAGCCAAAACATGATTTTTTTTAAATGTCACATTTTCTTATTTCAGTCTTTGGGAGTTCATCAAACACGTACAGCAAGCAATTTGAGTTTTCAAACCTCGTTTGAGGCTGTGTTTACAATCTAGATAGAAGCAGTGTTAAACTACACCTTTTATGAGAAAATGTGCAAGAATTGAAGGTGCCATCACATTTTATAGTTATTATAAGAATGTTTTACTGTCATCTACAAAAAATCTGCTCCCCCCTCGATGGGGATCGATTAACTTCACGTTTTTCCGGCTTCCGCCCACAACCTATAGTTGCATATTTGCATTTTTGAATGAATACTTGAGAGAGTAGCCCACCATTCACATTCTATTCCATATTCTGAGCCATAGGCCTATCCAGGCCTTTACACTTAATGTAGTTGGTCCAAAGGTGGCATCTCGACACTCACTTTAATTGGATTGATAATGTATTTCTATCCCAGTTCACTTTCACTACAACAAAGTAATCAGCCTCTCTGTTTTAAGTTAGACTAACACAATACTTGTTTAATTTTATTAAATATAGAATCTTCACCTTATTAGAACATGATTTCCTTTACAACCATGTATGTATGTACGTATGTTTGTATACTTTTAAATTAATTGATAGTGCAATTAAAGTGTGTAATCGAGTCAGAAGCTTCCTGACATTGAGTGCCTCGACTCCTATTAAGTTAATTGAGTATTAGACATTTGATGTTTTGTGCCATATTCTGGTCTAGTGGTAATGCTGCTGACTCTGGACCACACATGACCCTTTGCGGCATGGATTCAAACCCTGCCTACGCCTTCAGATCTGTATTCATCCTGATCTCAATAAAGAGAGAGAAAATACTAATATATATAAAGAAATTAGTAATCTCCAGACCATGTACTAACCAAACATGGTGAAGGGAACACATCCTAGATCTGAATGAAGGAAATATTCTTATTAAATACTTTTTTCTTTACATAGTTGAATGTGACGACAACAAAATCACACAAAAATGATCAATGGAAATCAAATTTATCAACCCATGGAAGTCTGGATTTGGAGTCACACCCAGAAGTGGAAAACCACACTACAGGCTGATCCAACTTTTATGCAATGTCCTTAAAACAAGTCAAAATGAGGCTCAGTAGTGTGTGTGGCCTCCACGTACCTGTATGACCTCCCTACAATGCCTGGGCATGCTCCTGATGAGGTGGTGGATGGTCTCCTGAGGGATCTCTTCCCAGACCTGGACTAAAGCATCCGCCAACTCCTGGACAGTCTGTGGTGCAACGTGGCGTTGGTGGATGGAGCGAGACATGATGTCCCAGATGTGCTCAATTGGATTCAGGTCTGGGGAACGGGCGGGCCAGTCCATAGCATCAATGCCTTCCTCTTGCAGGAACTGCTGACACACTCCAGCCACATGACGTCTAGCATTGTCTTGCATTAGAAGGAACCCAGGGCCAACCGCACCAGCATATGGTCTCACAAGGGGTCTGAGGATCTCATCTCGGTACCTAATTGCAGTCAGGCTACCTCTGGTGAGCACATGGAGGGCTGTGCGGCCCCCCAAAGAAATGCCACCCCACACCATGACTGACCCACCACCAAACCGGTCATGCTGGAGGATGTTGCAGGCAGCAGAACATTCTCCACAGCGTCTCCAGACTGTCACATGTGCTCAGTGTGAACCTGCTTTCATCTGTGAAGGGCACAGGGCGCCAGTGGCGAATTTGCCAATCTTGGTGTTCTATGGCAAATTCTCTGCCAAACGTCCTGCACGGTGTTGGGCTGTAAGCACAACCCCCACCTGTGGATATCGGGCCCTCATACCACCCTCGTGGAGTCTGTTTCTGACCGTTTGAGCAGACACATGCACATTTGTGGCCTGTTGGAGGTCATTTTGCAGGGCTCTGGGAGTGCTCCTCCTGCTCCTCCTTGCACAAAGGCGGAGGTAGCAGTCCTGCTGCTGGGTTGTTTCCCTCCTACGGCCTCCTCCACGTCTCCTGATATACTGGCCTGTCTCCTGGTAGCGCCTCCATGCTCTGGACACTACGCTGACAGACACAGTAAACCTTCTTGCCACAGTTCGCATTGATGTGCCATCCTGGATGAGCTGCACTACCTGAGCCACTTGTGTGGGTTGTAGACTCCGTCTCATGCTACCACTAGAGTGAAAGCACCGCCAGCATTCAAAAGTGACCAAAACATCAGCCAGGAAGCATAGGAACTGAGAAGTGGTCTGTGGTCACCACATGCAGAACCACTCCTTCATTGGGGGTGTCTTGCTAATTGCCTATATTCAATTTGCACAACAGCATGTGAAATGTATTGTCAATCAGTGTTGCTTCCTAATTGGATAGTTTGATTTCACAGAAGTGTGATTGACTTGGAGTTACATTGTGTTGTTTAAGTGTTCCCTTAATTTTTTTGAGCAGTGTATATAGAATAATGGGTTTTGACATTGGTGGTGACTTTCTGAACTGTTATAGTTAGACCAACAGTTTAAAGTAATACAGAAAAATATTGGTATTTGAGTTCTGATTGACTAAATTGACAACATTTTCTGGAAATTTGTTGTATTTTCCCGTCAATTCACCAGAAACAACCATTCACGGCTATTTGTTTTAAAATGCCTTAGTAAGTTACACAGTATATGTAAATTGCATAGTATAGTATATGTTCCTGCTGTTCTCTCCTTCAAATCTGGTATCAGCCGGTCTTCGCCCATTCATCACCCCTCATGTCTGTTTCTGCAGTCACAAAACTCTGCCTCCTTCCACATTGTCACTGTGATAACAGAACAGAACTACCTCGAGACCAACGATGGTTGATAAATGAAGATAGTTAACTCAGGATGTTTACCACTGTCTGCTTTAGGAGGTGGCTCCTTAAGCAGACATCAATGTGATAGTGCGATGACTTCCTATTAGGGGGGAGAGGAATGTAGGAGTGGGCTGTCTCGCTTCCTCTTCCATCTCTGCTTGAGACTCCAGAATGCTGAGTCACAATGATAAGGCAGAAATACAGCCAGGGCAGAGCCTGAGTCATTCCATACTATAGTAGAACCAACAGGAGGTTATGACAGGAATAAGCAGGGGTGCTAATTTCACTGGTGACATGCATTTTTGTCCTCTCCCCAGTTTTATCATTGGAATGTGATACAAAACGAGGCAACGGTGTGCTTTTGAACCATGCAGATGCCTCCGAGCAGTCGGGTAGGCTGTTTGCTGTGTTTATTCGACCCCAAAAATATATAAATATATATGTCCCCTCCACATCTAAAACCAATGTTGCTCCCCTGGTAAAAATAGTGGGAGGGAGCAATTGGGAGAGAGGGGAAGGGGGAAAGAGTACAGACTAAAAACACTGTGTCACCCTTCAGAACTTAAATAGAAAGAGTTATGTAATGGTTAATCATTTACTGTATTACTTAGTGTTTATAACTTTGTGCAGCTGGTCACATGATGGACCCTGTCATGACTTTAACAACTTAACACACGTTCTCGGTTTTGAACATTACAGAAAAGAATTGCATTAAAAAATGAAGACAATTCTATGTCAATTTCATTTTTAATGCTACGTTTGCCCTTCTGCTAAAATATGGTCACTTAGAACGATCTGGACTCAGGGGTAGACGTAACATAGTAAAAGTAAATTCAGGATACTCCCATTAGTATGATATGTTTTGTATGGTATGTATTAATTTGTGGATGTCCATCATCAATATCGTATTATATTTTACTAATTGCAATTTGTACAATATCTTACGATTTGCTAAACATATGATATCTTACGAATTCCAATTTGTTGTGGCTAACGTTAGCTCGGTGGCTAGGTGCTAGCGTTAGCTAGGTGGCTGAAATTAGCTAGGCTAGGGGTTAAGGTTAGGTCTAAGGTTAAGGTTAGGAGTTAGATTAAAGGGCAACCTTTGTGATGCTAGACGTTCGCGTTATATGCTCACCCTAAATTATCCTTTAAGCATGACACATCATTTAGTCAACAGGTGAAGAATGCCAAGTATGTCACAGCCCTTTTTGTAACACCAGATTAAACAAACTGATAGATAGAGCCTGTTTTGGCTTACATTTTAGGTGAAAGGGGTCCTGTCCTCAAACAATTGGAGTAGAGGCACTACCTTACATACTAGGCCAGTAAAGATCAGGGGCTGTAAAATCAGTGGCAGCTGGGGGGCGGAGCTTCCCCATCAAGTAATGTTATTCAATGTGATCTAAAAGGCTAAACTGAGCCTAAATCGGCACTCTTACTTTGAGAGGCTTGATGCATACTGCCCCAAAAGACCTAAGTAGTGTTCGATTACCCATTCTAACATACTGTATACTACATACATGCTGCATACTATTAGTTCATAGGGCTCCCGAGTGGCGCAGCGGTCTGAGGCACCGCATCCCAGTGCAAGCGGCATCACTTTAGTACCCGTTTTGAATCCAGGCTGTATCACATCTGTATGTGATTGGCCCAGCGTCGTCCAGGTTTGGCTGGAGTAGGCCGAATTTGTTCTTAACTGACTTGCCTAGTTAAATAAAGGTTACATTTGAGTATACTGTAAAAGAACGTTAAACTTCTAGTTGAGCTTACTTTCGCTTCGCCAGTCTACCGGAAGCTGATGGTGTTGCTATGCAACGTTACACGTTATAGCATAACTAATTACTAGCTAGACATCATACGATTTCGGGTGTGTTTGTAAATTAAATCTGGAATGCCAGAGTATGCTCTCGGCGTTCGTAAATTCAGAGCGTTGTCAGATTGTCCGTTCGTAAATGTAAAGCGTTTCGCCCTCGGAGCGCTCAGATCCCACACTGGCCGCTCTGGCCGAGGAGTAGGGTTGATCCGAGCATTTTGACCTCACAACGGCTGTCAAGCACCCAAGCTAACTGGCTAACTTTGGCTAGCTACTTCCAGTGTCCATTGAGAACGCACAATGACTATACCACTTAGCTAATCCTGATGTATTAATAGCCAACTAACTTTACGTTAGGTAGCTAGCTAACATACTGGTACATACTGCTGTAATGATATGCTATGCTATGTAAGGATAGCGTAGCTAAAACATTGTCAGCCAACATCAGACATAACGTGTAACGGAACTTATTTGAAAAGTCATTACATCGCATTACATCTTAAATAATGTGAAGAGGGGTTTGTTCTCTGCCCACTTCATTTCATGGATAAAGAATCTTCCATTAAAGATAAACAAATGAACAATGAAAGTTAAATCAGGGTCCATGTCAAAAAACATAATATCATAGTCTCTCAGATTAACATTAACAGTTTTCTCTTTAAGATAAAATCTTCTAACTCACTCCAAAATCTTCTGACAAAAGAACATAAGTATACAATATGGAATAAGAAAGACTTAAAACACAAAAACAAGTATTTATTTTTCCAAAACTTGTTTGACAACAACATTATTTGGATTAAACAATTATTGAACAATTATCAAGAATTCATGAGAACACCCAATGTTACATTCACTCCTGAGGAATGGGATCGTCATCAAATGATCCGCATAGTTCCTGTTGAATTTCTAAAGGTGATTGGCTACGCTTTGTGAGGGTGGATTTCACTGACGCATTCCGTTTGGAACAATAAATAGAGCGAACAAGGCTCCTTCCAGTTCACAAGTCTGAGAAGACGCATGAAGAAGTTCTTGCTTCAACAGTGATTGAACGGAACTCCTCTGCCTTCGTCCCGCATTTTGGATTGATAACATAACACTTACCTGAACTATAATAGCAAAATAGTCGAATAAACCCTATTTTTGTACCGTTACTTTAGATATTAAAGAAAATCTGCCAAAATGGAGTCTCAGATCCGCCAGAACTATCACCACGATTGCGAAGCTGCCATCAACCGGATGATCAACTTGGAGATGTTTGCCTCCTACACCTACACTTCAATGGTAAGGAGTCTACCAAGATGACCGTTTTGTTGAGCTACCTGTTGTTATGCCTGGGCCTAAATTCCACTTTTCACCTGACTTTTCTGTAGCCAATCACCTCGACTCCGTTACGTACATATTTGAGTTTTACTTGGCAAGGCTATTAAGATCCTCCAGGTTGGTATAGCATTCAAGTGAAGCCGGGAATCTATCCTACCTTGGTCAGAGCGCGTAACAACTCCTTGACAGGTTAATTGTCAGGTTACCAAGTAGACTACAGACTAGACTGATTCATGCCTATATCATCAAGCTTAGTTGCCACAACAAGAACATAATGCCCAGTCACGTTCGGCACTTTTTTTTCTTCTAACCACACTTTTGTTTGTCCACCCAGGCTTTCTATTTCTCCCGTGACGATGTGGCTCTGTCTGGCTTCGCGCATTTCTTCAAGGAGAACAGCGACGAGGAGCGGGAGCACGCCGACAAGCTACTCTCCTTCCAGAACAAGAGAGGTGGACGCATTTTACTCCAGGACATCAAGGTGAGCGCCTGAGCATCGAGGAACACATTTAGATTGTAGACTGATAGAAAATGTCTTTACTCCATGGAGTGTCCAGCGTTAAGTTGATATAGAGAACCTGTAGTCCTAAACATACTGCCTTTAACCACTGAACTGAAATGATGTGAGGGATGTAACTCTGTTCACTTTATCCTGACCTTAACGTCTGCTAGTAGTCCCTAACCCTCCTGTGTTCACTCTGGCCTGTGTAGAAGCCAGAACGTGATGAGTGGGGCAATGGGCTGGAGGCCATGCAGTGTGCTCTGCAGCTGGAGAAGAATGTGAACCAGGCCCTTCTGGACCTGCACAAGATTGCCTCTGGAAAGGTTGACCCCCATGTAAGTTATGGTGAAACCACACATCACATGTATGTATCACATAGAATACAGGTACTGTCTCAAGAGATGATCAGGTTGTTGTAGCTCTGATAACTAATGACAGGATTGGGTGACCTGTTTCTTAACACGCACACAATAGTCCAGATGCACACTACACACACAATGCAGCTAATGCATAAGGGGTGGCAGGTCATCTAGTGGTTAGAGCTTTGGGCCAGTAACCAGAAGGTTGCTGGCTCGAATCCCTGAGCTGCCAAGGTAAAAATCTCTTCTGCCCCTGATTAACCCACTGTGCCACGTTAGGATGTCATTGTAAATAGGAATTTGTTATCTGCCTTGTCTAGTTAAAAAATAAACTGCAGACACCTCATTATCTGCCCTTATGCCATTACCACCAGGCTCTTGTGTGTTACTCTATCTACAATAGTCTGTAGTCATTATCTTTTCTGACCTGTGTTTTCCCTCTTTAGCTGTGTGACTTCCTGGAGACCCATTACCTGAATGAGCAGGTGGAGGCCATTAAGAAGCTGGGAGACCACATCACCAACCTCACCAAGATGGATGCTGTCAAAAACAAGATGGCAGAGTACCTGTTTGACAAGCACACCCTGGGAGGCCAGAGCTAAACCACTTCCATCCCCAGGCTACGGCCTCCAGCCTCAGACCAGGACTCCTGGCTTCTCTGATGGATCCTACTGGCTTTACATTTATAGGGGAGAGTGTTAAACTGGTGCAGTGCAACACAGCTGTAACATTAGTGTTTCTGTTGACAACACTACTGTATTGGAGGCAAGGCTTCTTATAAAACAATTAAAAATATCAGTTAAGTTTGTTGCTGTTTTCTAAGTGTTGACCTGTAGTAATGGATGTTGTATCAGTCTATTGAGGTTCTTTGCTCTTTTACTGAGCATCTTCATACCAGTGGTGAATACTGACAATTGACTGACTGAGGGTCATAACAATAGAAGTTTAACATGAGGTTTTATAAAGGATGTTACCTCTCACCACAGAGGGTGTCCTTTACCGTATCTTGTAATAGTGCCATATCAATTAAGGGCCCAGCTGTCAACTCTAGGTCCATAGGAGTGAAATGGGTAACTACAGTTGATATAGACCTTTTAATCTGAGCATCACAAGTTTATTATTATACAGCCTAGAGGTCAATCAAACCCTTGCGTCCTGCTCGGTAATTCAGTTAGCAAGTTATGGTATATTTCTCTAGTGATGAATTTCATCTCTTACTGACACAAAATATGTCTACTTCAGGTAATACCCAAAAGTTCCCCTACAGCAAACTATGAACTGAGTACTCAAAATAGTAAATCTACAAGCCTCTTGTTCACCATAAGGGGCTTATCGGAGCTGTCATATGGTTGCAAAGCTACTGGTAATTTACTGAAGTCGTTCATTTTGGTAATTGACAGCCAAGCTTCACCTTAATACTTTTAACTGAAAATATTGCTAGACAATTTTAAGGTGTCCATATAGTAAATGAGTTTCTAGCGGGTAGACCATTTCGTTAAAGGGGAAAATGGCCTAATGAGAAGTGTCTAATCAGCAATGGCATTTTCAATAACTAAACTATTTCCTTTTCACAACTGCCGCCAACATTAACAACCTAGAAGTATTGACATGGTAAAATGGAGTACATTTAATTAAAAGATAATGGTGTTCACAGAGTTGATTTATATTTAGGGTAATGTTTTGCAGCTTTGTCATTCTATTTGAAAATATATTTTACATGTGAAATCCACACACGCCAGATATTTGTGATAATCAGACGTACCCAAGAAGGCTACTAGATGGCATCTGGTTCATTTGCATTTTCCAACATTTGAATTTATGGATCCCTATTAGCTGCTGTCAAGGTATCAGTTACTGGGGCCTCCCGGGTGGCGCAGTGGTTAAGGGCGCTGTACTGGGTTCGCACCCAGGCTCTGTCGTAACCGGACGCGACCGGGAGGTCCGTGGGGCGACGCACAATTGGCCTAGCGTCGTCCGGGTTAGGGAGGGATTGGTCGGTAGGGATCTCCTTGTCTCATCGCGCACCAGCGACTCCTGTGGCGGGCCGGGCGCAGTGCGCGCTAGCCAAGGTTGCCAGGTGCACGGTGTAGCCTCCGACACATTGGTGCGGCTGGCTCCGGGTTGGATGCGCGCTGTGTTAAGAAGCAGTACGGCTGGTTGGGTTGTGTATCGGAGGACGCATGACATTCAGCCTTCGTTTCTCCCGAGCCCATACGGGAGTTGTAGCAATGAGACAAGATAGTAGCTACTACAACAATTGGATACCATGAAATTGGGGAGAAAAAGGGGTAAAATCAAATTTTAAGAAAGGTAGCAGTTACTCTTTATGGGGTCTAGCAAAATAAAGGCAGTTCTATACAATAACACTAACATTACATTAGATTTCACAACACATTAAGGGTTTGCCCTCAGGCCACTACTCTTCTACAACACGAAATGTATTGCATTTTTCAATTAATAATTGAGTAGCCCAGCATTCACATTCAATTCCATATTTTGAGCCATAGGCCTATCCAAGCTTTTACACATAATTTAGTTGTCCAAAGTTGGCATCATCATCACTTTAATTGGATTGATAAGGTATTTCTATCCCAGTTCACTTTCACTACAACAAAGTAATCAGCCTCTCTGTTTTCAGTTAGACTAACACAATACTTGTTTAATTTGATTCATTATAGAATCTTCACCTTATTAGAACATGATTTCCTTTACAACCATGTATGTATGTACGTATACATGTATACTTGTTATATTAATTGATAGTGCAATTAAAGTGTCATCAAGTCAGCAGCTTCTTGACATTGAGTGCCTCGACTCCTATTAAGTTAATTGAGTATCAGACATTTTGTGACATATTCTGGTCTAGTGGTAATGCTCCTGACTCTGGACCACACATGACCCTTGGTGGCATGGATTCAAACCCTGCCTACGCTTCATATCTGTATTACTCTAACTTTCTGTCCCCCCCTCTCATTCATAACTTGATATCTCAATAAAGAGAGAGAAAATACTAATATATATAAAGAAATTAGTAATCTCCAGACCATGTACTACCCAAACATGGTGAAGGGAACATAAATAGAATAATGGGTTTTGACATTGGTGGTGACTTTCTGAACTGTTATAGTTAGACCAACAGTTTAAAGTAATACAGAAATATATTGGTATTTGAGTTCTGATTGACTAAATTGACAACATTTTCTGGACATTTGTTGTATTTTCCCTTCAATTCATCAGAAACAACCATTCACAGCTATTTGTTAAAAAATGCCTTAGTAAGTTACACAGTATATGGAAGTTGCATAGTATAGTATATGTTCCTGCTGTTCTCTCCTTCTTCCCTTCTTCCTTTTCTTCAAATCTGGTATCAGCCGGTCTTCGCCCATTCATCACCCCTCATGTCTGTTTCTGCAGTCACAAAACTCCGCCTCCTTCCACATTGTCACTGTGATAACAGAACAGAACTACCTCGAGACAAACAATGGTGGATAAATGAAGATAGTTAACTCAGGCCGTTTACCACTGTCGGCTTTAGGAGGTGGCTCCTTAAGCAGACAACAATGCGATAGTGCGATGACTTCCTATGGGGGGGATGAAGGAGTGGGCTGTCTCGCTTCCTCATCCATCTCTGCTTGAGACTCCAGAATGATGAGTCACAATGACAAGGCAGAAATACAGCCAGGGCAGAGCCTGAGTCATTCCATACTGTAGTAGAACCAACAGGAGGTTATGACAGGAATAAGCAGGGGTGCTAATTTCACTGGGGACAGGGGGGACATGCATTTTTGTCCCCTCCCCAGTTTTATCATTGGAATGTGATACAAAACGAGGCAACGGTGTGCTTTAGGACCATGCGGATGCCTCCGAGCAGTCAGGTAGGCTGTTTGCTGTGTTTATTCGACCAAAAATATATATAAATATATATGTCCCCTCCACATCTAAAACCAATATTGCGCCCCAGGTAAAATAAGTGGGAGGGAGCAATTGGGAGAGAGGGGAAGGGGGAAAGAGTACAGACTAAAAACACTGTGTCACCCTTCAGAACTTAAATAGAAAGAGTTATGTAATGGTTAATCATTTACTGTATTACTTACGGTTTATAACTTTGTGCAGCTGGTCACATGATGGACCCTGTCATTACTTTAACAACTTAACACAGGTTCTCGGGGTTGAACATTACAGAAAAGAATTGCAATTCAAAAATGAAGACAATTCTATGTCAATTTCATTTTTAACGCTATGTTTGCCCTTCTGCTAAAATATGGTCACTTAGAACGATCTGGACTCAGGGGTAGACGTAACATAGTAAAAGTACATTCAGGATACTCCAATTAGTATGATATGTTTTGTATGGTATGTATTAATTTGTGGATGTCCATCATCAATATCGTATTATATTTTACTAATTGCAATTTTTACAATATGTTACGATTTGTTTGTTACGATTTCAGGTTCTTTGCTCTTTTACTGAGCATCTTCATACCAGTGATGAATACTGACAATTGTAGACCTACTGGCTGAGGGTCATAACAATAGAAGTTCAACATGAGGTTTTATAAAGGATGTTACGTCTGACCACAGAGGGTGTCCTTTACCGTATCTTGTAATACTGCCATGTCAATTAAGGTCCCAGCTGTCAACTCTAGGTCCATAAGAGTGAAATGGGTAACTACAGTTGATGTAGACCTTTAATCTGAGCATCACAAGTGTATTATTATACAGCCTAGAGGTCACTCAAACCCTTGCAAGTTCAAACCCCTGAGCTGACAAGGTATAAATCTGTCGTTCTTCCCCTGAACAGGCAGTTAACCCACTGTTCCTAGGCCGCCATTGAAAATAAGAATTTGTTCTTAACTGACTTGCCTAGTTAAATAAAGAGAATAAAGTCCTGCCTGTTAGGACTGGTACAAGATTTCCTATACAACGGATGGGTCCCATTATGTCTGGCGAGAAACCAAACACTGCATTCCACAATAAGAACATCATACCAACGGTCAAGCATGGTGGTAGTGAGATGGATTGGGGATGCTTTGCTACCTCAGGACCTTGATGACTTGCCTTAATAGAAGGAACCATGAATTCCACAGCAAAATGTCAGGCCATTCGTCTGAGCTGAAGCTGAAGCGCAGCAAGACAATGATCCAAAACACACGTCTACATAAATTAAAAAGCAATACATTTTACATTTTTGGAAAGTCCAGACCTAATCCCAATTTAGATGGAGTGGCCGGACTTGAAATGAGCTTGAAAACCCAACAAATTACGCTGAGTTAAAGAAGTTCTGCATGCAAGAGTGGGACAGAATTCCTCCACAGCAATGTGAGAGACTGATCAACAACTACAGGAAGCATTTGGTTGCAGTCATTGCAGCTGAAGGTGGCAATACCAATTACTTAGTGTAGGAGGGCAATTACTTTTTCACACAGAAGAATTGGGTGTTGTGTAACTTGGCTAATTAAATGAGTATCCATTTTTTTGTTATTTGTAAACTCATGTTCCCTTTATCTAATATTAGGTTTTGGTTGAAGATCTGATCAAATTCAGTTACAAAACATGCAAAAATAGAGAACATCAGAAAGGGGAAATACTTTTTAAAACTTTATTTTTACTTTTGTAACAGTACTGTATATATATACACTGAGTGTATAGAACATTAAGAACAACTTCCTAATATTGAATTGCAAACTCCCCTTTTACCCTCAGAACATCCTCAATTCGTTGGGGGCAAGGACTCGATCTACAGGGTGTCGACAGCGTTCTACAGGGATGCTGATTCGTTGACTACAATGCTTCCCACAGTTGTTTTAAATTGGCTGGATGTCCCTATATGAGGTGGATCATTCTTGATACACACAGGAAAGTATTGAGTGTGAAAAACCAAGTGCTTTGGTGGTGATATTCTAAACTGTTAGTTAGACCTACAGTTTAAAGTAATATTGGAAAATATTGTTACTTGAGTTGTGATTGGGGTATATTGGCCAAATGATCAGGAAAGTTGGTGTATTATACCTCCAACATTCATCAGAAACAACCATATTACAGTTTAAAATGCCTTAGTAAGTTACATAGTATGTTACTACTGTTCTCTCCTTCTTCCCTTTTCTTCCTAGTCTCAGGACGTTTTCGCCCACTCACCACCGCTCAAGTCTGTTTCCACAGTCATGAGACCTAGTCTCCTTCCACCATTGTCACAGTGATAGTGGGGTTCTCCATAGACACCAATACGATAGCGGTGTGCTTAGTCCTTGACTTTCATTGAAACAGAACCATTGAGGGAGTGGAACATTTCACTTCCTCTTCCGTCTTTCGCTTCCTCTTCCGTTTTTGCTGCCTAAACAATGCCGTGCTGTGTAGGCCTACAGTGGCAGGAGGAGAGTCAAAGAATTCCTCAGAAAATTATTTTTGATTAGGCATTGTCCAAAAATTGCAATATCTTGCCGGTAGACTAGCCTGTGTTCTGTTCAGTTTGAGAAGGAGAGCGTGAAGTGGAGGACCGGAGGTCAACTTTGATAGCTTGCTACTACTATAATTGATTTTAAGAAAAACAATGTTTCTTTCCCATGATGTATTTATCCAAGTTATTGACATCACAATAAGCCAGATTTTAGTTACTTACATTGTGGTGCTGAAACTTGAAGCAGCAGTCACGGCACAATCAATTGAAAATGGACAGCTGATAGTGCTGAAAATAGGCAAATTAGAGAAGGAATAATTCATTTCAACCGTCTTCATTTTAATTAGACTTTACTAACAACAAGAGGGCTTTGTGTTGGAGCCTATTTCTTCCTTTTTAAGAAATAAGAGGTAGCTCTACCTGTTTGACAGACAGAGTTACGCTGCTATATCCATCGATTTGTGGTTTGTTGAGGTAGGTTCCTTATCAATCATATGCTTATTTGCGAAATCAGCAATCAGACAATATCTTTAAGTTAATCAATCATTCATTTATTAATACAATTACAGATAGAAGTTGACAACGGGAACATGTTTCCGAGGAAGTTCTGCAAAATAGGAAAGGGTCTAAGTTGCTTTAATATGCTTGCAGTCAACCCCTACTGATGTAACTGCCTACATCAACACCTTCTACTCACGAGACCAATCCCATGCATCATGAGAGACATAGTTCCAGTGTTTTCTAAGGGCTCAGCAGTAACTTTCCACTTCCCAAGTTTCTTTATAGTGGTATGTCTGACTAGTCTCTTATCTCTTTCACTTCCCTGCGGGGTTCTGTGTCTACGAATCTCTTTTAGCCTTGAGGCGCTTTCTCACAGACACCCTGTTTTTACTGCAATAACTCACACATCTCTCAGACTGTTTCTTATAAGAAGCAGAGACTAGAAAAAAACTGTGGAACAATATTAAACCTTATATATATATATATATATATACAGTGGGGAGAACAAGTATTTGATACACTGCCGATTTTGCAGGTTTTCCTACTTACAAAGCATGTAGAGGTCTGTAATTTTTATCATAGGTACACTTCAACTGTGAGAGACGGAATCTAAAACAAAAATCCAGAAAATCACATTGTATGATTAGCAAGTACTTAATTAGCATTTTATTGCATGACATAAGTATTTGATACATCAGAAAAGCAGAACTTAATATTTGGTACAGAAACCTTTGTTTGCAATTACAGAGATCATACGTTTCCTGTAGTTCTTGACCAGGTTTGCACACACTGCAGCAGTGATTTTGGCCCACTCCTCCATACAGACCTTCTCCAGATCCTTCAGGTTTCGGGGTTGTCGCTGGGCAATACGGACTTTCAGCTCCCTCCAAAGATTTTCTATTGGGTTCAGGTCTGGAGACTGGGTAGGCCACTCCAGGACCTTGAGATGCTTCTTACGGAGCCACTCCTTAGTTGCCCTGATTGTGTGTTTCGGGTCATTGTCATGCTGGGAGACCCAGCCACGACCCATCTTCAATGCTCTTACTGAGGGAAGGAGGTTCTTGGCCAAGATCTCGCAATACATGGCCCCATCCATACTCCCCTCAAAACGGTGCAGTCGTCCTGTCCCCTTTGCAGAAAAGCATCCCCAATGAATGATGTTTCCACCTCCATGCTTCACGGTTGGGATGGTGTTCTTGGGGTTGTACTCATCCTTCTTCTTTCTCCAAACGCGGCGGGTGGAGTTTAGACCAAAAAGCTCTATTTTTGTTTCATCAGACCACATGACCTTCTCCCATTCCTCCTCTGGATCATCCAGATGGTCATTTGCAAACTTCAGACGGGCCTGAACATGCTCTGGCTTGAGCAGGGGGACCTTGCGTGCACTGCAGGATTTTAATCCATGACGGCGTAGTGTGTTACTAATGGTTTTCTTTGAGACTGTGGTCCCAGCTCTCTTCAGGTCATTGACCAGGTCCTGTCGTGTAGTTCTGGGCTGATCCCTCACCTTCCTCATGATCATTGATGCCCCACGAGGTGAGATCTTGCATGGAGCCGCAGACCGAGGTTGAGGTCTTCCATTTTCTAGTAATTGCGCCAACAGTTGTTGCCTTCTCACCAAGCTACTTGTCTATTGTCCTGTAGCCCATCCCAGCCTTGTGCAGGTCTACAATTTTATCCCTGATGTCCTTACACAGCTCTCTAGTCTTGGCCATTGTGGAGAGGTTGGAGTCTGTTTGATTGAGTGTGTGGACAGGTGTCTTTTATACAGGTAATGAGTTCAAACAGGTGCAGTTAATACGGGTAATGAGTGGAGAACAGGAGAGCTTCTTAAAGAAAGACTAACAGGTCTGTGAGAGCCGGAATTCTTACTGTTTGGTAGGTGATCAAATACTTATGTCATGCAATAAAATGCAAATTAATTACTTAAAAATCATACAATGTGATTTGCTGGATTGTTGTTTTAGATTCCGTCTCTCACTATGATAAAAATTACAGACCTCTACATGCTTTGTAAGTAGGAAAACCTGCAAAATTGGTAGTGTTTCAAATACTTGTTCTCCCCACTGTGTGTGTGTATATATATATATATATATATATATATATATATATATATCCATGACGGCGTAGTGTGGGCTACGCCGTCGTATATATATATATATATATATATATATATATAGCTAATCTGTAGTCCAGGACACTATAAATGTAGTGGGGGAGGGGTCTTATAGCCCTTCCCCTTCTTTTAATACAACATAAACGTAATCAATTATTATAATACATCAATCATATGGTGCAGCCACTATCACGACCCCAAGGTGAACCCCATCAGGTTCAATTCTTTCACTTACCATGCACAACAAGCTGAACATAACCTGGAGAGACATGACTTTCGATGCATATGGGAATATCATCGTTTAGTTTCTTTGACATTCAGAGTCTGAGCTACAATCTTCTACAGTGGAGAAGGCAAAACATGGTATTTGCTTTGGAAGTTATCTAATTCTGTCACTTTCCATTGATTAAACTATTCACTTTCTGTACGAAGATGTTTACACCCAGACAGCTTTTAGGGAAACCCTTGTGACCTTCTGTTGTGAAAGAAGAGTAGCCATCTGTTGAATCTTACATTTTTCTACGTCGGTAGACCTACTGTCTGGGGTGGAAAGGTAGGCCTACTGTCTGGGGTGGAAAGGTAGGCCTAACTTTTGAAAGTGCCAAGCTCAGATTCCTAACAGGGACAGTTTCGTTGCAAACAAGACTCACTGATTTGGCATTGGAGAAATATGACAAGATCAGTGGCGATTTTAGCATGTAAATCTTGGTTTGGGCAAACTCCCCCCCCAAAAAATGTAGATGCATGCCAGCAATGCACTAAACAATACATCAATTGCGCTATAACGGTGCACAAACTGTTAGGGCCTACATAAAGCTGCTCCAACAACAGTCCCAACATCTTACTACTGCTACACCTGGAAGCAATACAGTTCATTCAGCCTCAATTACTGCCTTTAAAAGAACACATATCAGCCTTTTCTACTGACAATTGAGATGTACAAATTATGGCATAAGGGGATGACGAGCGGATAAGAGGCAATCCGTAATTTTGATTAAGACATTAATGTGTGAGGTAGGACGAACGTAGTCAATATAACTATTTGGTCAGCACTTTTGAAATGTACAGCAACAGAATTCAGAACATGGGCCGTCCTTACAGTATTCTCCCTGTGCACCAAGTTAGAACCGTAGGATAAAGACAACTGGGAACTCTACAAAAAACAAGGTCAAATCATGAAGTCAGTGATCTTCAGGTCGGAGCTCCAGAAAGATGCCTGAGTTCCCGACTTGGAATTCCAAGTTGGATGACCGTTCAAAACGTATTTTCCCAGTCGGAGCTTATTGAGTTCCGAGTTGTCTTGAACTCACTGAAGTCTGAGATTTCCAAGTTCCAAGTGTCCAGTTGTTTTGAACTCGGCCAATGGCATGGCCAACGTGTCATGTATTGTCATGTTGTGTCTTTCTGTCCTTTCCTTTCACCCTGTCTCCCTCTGCTGGTCGTACTAGGTTACCGTTTCTGTCCCTCTTTCCCCCAGCTGTTCCTTGTCTTCTCTGACTACCTCATCCACCCCTTTTCCCACCTGTTCCCTTTTTCCCTCTGATTAGGTCCCTATATCTCTCTCTGTTTCTGCTCCTGTCTTTGTCGGATTCTTGTTTGTTGTGTTTCATGCCTGAACCAGACTATCGTCATGTTTGCTGTAACCTTGTCCTGTCCTGTCGGAATCTGCCGGTCTATCTGAGCCTACCTATGTTTGGTTATTAAAGAAGCTCTGTTTATGTTAATTCGCTTTTGGGTCCTCATTCACTCACCGTAACAGAAGAATCCGACCAAGAATGGACCCAGCGACTTTGGATCCTCTCCACTCAGCCGTCGAGATCCAGGGAGCGATGCTAGGCAGACACGAGCAGGAATTGTCTGCTGCTCGACATGCCGTTGAAACCCTGGCCACCCAAGTCTCCAACCTCACAGAACAGGTTCACCATCTCCGCCTCGATCCACCGGCCACTTCCAGGGCTTTCGAATCTCCGGAGCCCAGAATCAATAACCCGCCGTGTTACTCTGGGGAGCCCACTGAATGCCGCTCGTTCCTCACCCAGTGTGATATTGTGTTTTCTCTCCAGCCCAACACTTACGCCAGGAGCACTGCTCGTGTCGCCTACGTCATATCTCTCCTTACTGGACGGGCTCGTGAGTGGGGCACGGCAATCTGGGAGGCAAGGGCTGAGTGTACTAACCAGTATCAGGACTTTAAGGAGGAGATGATACGGGTTTTTGATCGATCTGTTTTTGGGGAGGAGGCTTCCAGGGCCCTGTCTTCCCTATGTCAAGGCAATCGATCCATAACTGACTACTCTATTGAGTTTCGCACTCTTGCTGCCTCCAGTGGCTGGAACGAGCCGGCTTTGCTCGCTCGTCTTCTGGAGGGTCTCCGCGCAGAGGTAAAGGATGAGATTCTCTCCCGGGAGGTTCCTTCCAGCGTGGATTCCTTGATTGAACTCGCTATTCGCATTGAGCGACGGGTTGATCTTCGTCACCGAGCTCGTGGAAAGGAGCTCGCGTTCTCCGTTGCCCCCCTCTCCGCATCACTACCATCTTCCTCTGCCGGCTCGGGAGCTGAGCCTATGCAGCTGGGAGGTATCCGCATCTCGACTAAGGAGAGGGAACGGAGAATCACCAACCGCCTCTGTCTCTATTGCGGTTCTGCTGGTCATTTTGTCACTTCATGTCCAGTAAAAGCCAGAGCTCATCAGTAAGCGGAGGGCTACTGGTGAGCGCTACTACTCCTGTCTCTCCTTCAAGATCCTGCACTACCTTGTCGGTCCATCTACGCTGGACCGGTTCGTCAGCTTCCTGCAGTGCCTTAATAGACTCTGGGGCGGAGGGCTGTTTTATGGACGAGACCTGGGCTCGGGAACATGACATTCCTCTCAGACAGTTAAGGGAGTCCACGGCCTTGTTCGCCCTGGATGGTAGTCCTCTCCCCAGGATTCAGCGTGAGACGCTACCTTTAACCCTCACTGTTTCTGGTAATCATAGCGAAACCATTTCTTTTTTAATTTTTCGTTCACCTTTTACACCTGTTGTTTTGGGCCATCCCTGGCTAGTTTGTCATAATCCTTCCATTAATTGGTCTAGTAATTCTATCCTCTCCTGGAACGTCTCTTGTCATGTGAAATGTTTAATGTCTGCTATCCCTCCTGTTTCCTCTGTCTCTTCTTCACAGGAGGAGCCTGGTGATTTGACAGGGGTGCCGGAGGAATATCACGATCTGCGCACGGTGTTCAGTCGGTCCAGGGCCACCTCTCTTCCTCCACACCGGTCGTATGATTGTAGTATTGATCTCCTTCCGGGAACCACTCCCCCCCGGGGTAGACTATACTCTCTGTCGGCTCCCGAACGTAAGGCTCTCGAGGATTATTTGTCTGTAGCTCTTGACGCCGGTACCATAGTCCCCTCCTCCTCTCCCGCCGGAGCGGGGTTTTTTTTTGTCAAGAAGAAGGACGGGTCTCTGCGTCCCTGCATAGATTATCGAGGGCTGAATGACATAACAGTGAAGAATCGTTATCCGCTTCCTCTTATGTCTTCAGCCTTCGAGATCCTGCAGGGAGCCAGGTTTTTCACTAAGTTGGACCTTCGTAACGCTTACCATCTCGTGCGCATCAGGGAGGGGGACGAGTGGAAGACGGCGTTTAACACTCCGTTAGGGCACTTTGAATACCGGGTTCTTCCTTTCGGCCTCGCTAACGCTCCAGCTGTCTTTCAGGCATTAGTCAATGATGTCCTGAGAGACATGCTGAACATCTTTGTTTTCGTTTACCTTGACGATATCCTGATTTTTTCACCGTCACTCCAGATTCATGTTCAGCACGTTCGACGTGTCCTCCAGCGCCTTTTAGAGAATTGTCTTTTTGTGAAGGCTGAGAAGTGCACTTTTCATGCCTCCTCCGTCACATTTCTCGGTTCTGTTATTTCCGCTGAAGGCATTAAGATGGATCCCGCTAAGGTCCAAGCTGTCATTGATTGGCCCGCCCCTAAGTCACGCGTCGAGCTGCAGCGCTTTCTCGGCTTCGCGAACTTCTATCGTCGTTTCATCCGTAATTTCGGTCAGGTGGCAGCTCCTCTCACAGCCCTTACTTCTGTCAAGACGTGCTTTAACCTCTTAGAGCTCTAGGGGCGCTATTTCATTTTTGGATAAAAAACGTTCCCGTTTTAAGCGCGATATTTTGTCACGAAAAGATGCTCGACTATGCATATTCTTGACAGTTTTGGAAAGAAAACACTCTGAAGTTTCAGAATCTGCAAAGATTTTGTCTGTAAGTGCCCCAGAACTCATTCTACAGGCGAAACCAAGATGATGCATCACCCAGGAATTAGCAGAATTTCTGAAGCTCTGTTTTCCATTCTCTCCTTATATGGCTGTGATTGCGCAAGGAATGAGCCTACACTTTCTGTCGTTCGCCCAAGGTCTTAGCAGCATTGTGACGTATTTGTAGGCATATCATTGGAAGATTGGCCATAAGAGACTACATTTTCCAGAGGTCCGCCCGGTGTCCTTTGTCTAAATTTGTGCGTAATCTTCAGGTGCAGGCATTTTCTCCTGGGATTCAGGAGAGAAAGCATGTTTCCAAGAACGATGTATCAATGAAGAGATATGTGAAAAACACCTTGAGGATTGATTCTAAACAACGTTTGCCATGTTTTCAGTCGATATTATGGAGTTAATTTGGAAAAAAGTTTGCGTTTTGAGGACTGAATTTATGGATTTTTTTTGGTAGCCAAATGTGATGTATAAAACGGAGCTATTTCTAATACACAAGGAATCTTTTTGGAAAAACTGAGCATCTGCTATCTAACTGAGAGTATCCTCATTGAAAACATCAGAAGTTCTTCAAAGGTAAATGATTTTATTTGAAGGCTTTTATGTTTTTGTTAATGTTGCGTGCTGGATGCTAACGCTAATGCTAACGCTAAATGCTAACGCGAAATGCTAACTCTAGCTAGCTACTTTTACACAAATGATTGTTTTCCTATGGTTGAGAAGCATATTTTGAAAATCTGAGATGACAGTGTTGTTTACAAAAGGCTAAGCTTGAGAGATGGCATATTTATTTCATTTCATTTGCGATTTTCATAAATAGTTAATGTTGTGTTATGCTAATGAGCTTGCTGATAGATTTACACAATCCTGGATACAGGGGTTTTTTCATAGCTAAACGTGACGCAGAAAACGGAGCGATTTGTCCTAAACAAATAATCTTTCAGGAAAAACTGAACATTTGCTATCTGAGAGTCTCCTCATTGAAAACATCTGAAGTTCTTCAAAGGTAAATGATTTTTTTGAATGCTTTTCTGTTTTTTTGTGTAAATGTTGCCAGCTGAATGCTAATGCTAAATGCTACGTTAGCCATCAATACTGTTACACAAATGCTTGTTTTGCAATGGTTGAGAAGCATATTTTGAAAATCTGAGATGACAGTGTTGTTAACAAAAGGCTAAGCTTGAGAGCTAGCATATTTATTTCATTTCATTTGCGATTTTCATGAATAGTTAACGTTGCGTTATGGTAATGAGCTTGAGTCTGTATTCACGAACCCGGATCCGGGATGGGGAGATCAGAAAGGTTAAGTGGTCCGTTTCCGCCCAGGGAGCTTTTGATCTCCTCAAGAATCGTTTTACATCCGCTCCTATCCTTGTTACACCTGACGTCTCTAGACAGTTCGTTGTCGAGGTTGACGCGTCAGAGGTGGGCGTGGGAGCCATTCTTTCTCAGCGCTCCCTCTCTGACGACAAGGTCCACCCATGCGCGTATTTTTCTCATCGCCTGTCGCCGTCGGAACGTAATTATGATGTGGGAAACCGCGAACTGCTCGCCATCCGGTTAGCCCTAGGCGAATGGCGACAGTGGTTGGAGGGGGCGACCGTTCCTTTTGTCGTTTGGACTGACCATAGGAACCTTGAGTACATCCGTTCTGCCAAACGACTTAATGCGCGTCAGGCGCGTTGGGCGCTGTTTTTCGCTCGTTTCGAGTTCGTGATTTCTTATCGTCCGGGCTCTAAGAACACCAAGCCTGATGCTTTATCTCGTCTCTTCAGTTCTTCAGTAGCCTCCACTGACCCCGAGGGGATTCTCCCTGAGGGGCGTGTTGTCGGGTTGACTGTCTGGGGAATTGAGAGGCAGGTAAAGCAAGCGCTCACTCACACTCCGTCGCCGCGCGCTTGTCCTAGGAACCTTCTTTTCGTTCCCGTTCCTACTCGTCTGGCCGTTCTTCAGTGGGCTCACTCTGCCAAGTTAGCCGGCCACCCTGGCGTTCGGGGTACGCTTGCTTCCATTCGCCAGCGTTTTTGGTGGCCCACCCGGGAGCATGACACGCGTCGTTTCGTGGCTGCTTGTTCGGTCTGCGCGCAGACTAAGTCCGGTAACTCCCCTCCTGCCGGCCGTCTCAGGCCGCTTCCCATTCCCTCTCGACCGTGGTCTCACATCGCCTTAGATTTTGTCACCGGACTGCCTTCGTCAGCGGGGAAGACTGTTATTCTTACGGTTGTCGATAGGTTCTCTAAGGCGGCTCATTTCATTCCCCTTGCTAAGCTTCCTTCTGCTAAAGAGACGGCACAAATCATCATCGAGAATGTTTTCAGAATTCATGGCCTTGCGTCAGACGTCGTTTCGGACAGAGGTCCGCAATTCACGTCTCAATTTTGGAGGGAGTTTTGCCGTTTGATTGGGGCTTCCGTCAGTCTCTCTTCCGGCTTTCACCCCCAGTCTAACGGTCAAGCAGAACGGGCCAATCAGACTATTGGTCGCATCTTACGCAGTCTCTCTTTTCGCAACCCTGCGTCTTGGTCAGAACAGCTCCCCTGGGCAGAATACGCCCACAACTCGCTTCCTTCGTCTGCGACCGGGCTATCTCCTTTTCAGAGTAGCCTCGGGTACCAGCCTCCGCTGTTCTCATCTCAGTTCGCCGAGTCCAGCGTCCCCTCCGCTCAGGCTTTTGTCCAACGTTGCGAGCGCACCTGGAAGAGGGTCAGGTCTGCACTTTGCCGTTATAGGACGCAGACTGTGAGGGCTGCTAATAAGCGTAGAACTAAGAGTCCTAGATATTGTCGCGGTCAGAGAGTTTGGCTCTCCACTCAGAACCTTCCCCTTAAGACGGCTTCTCGCAAGTTGACCCCGCGGTTCATTGGTCCGTTCCGTATTTCTCGGGTCATTAATCCTGTCGCAGTTCGACTTCTTCTTCCGCGATACCTTCGTCGCGTCCACCCGGTCTTCCATGTCTCCTGTATCAAGCCCGTTCTTCGCGCCCCCGCTCGTCTTCCCCCCCCCCCCCCATCCTTGTCGAGGGCGCACCCATCTACAGGGTCCGTAGGATTTTGGACATGCGTCCTCGGGGCCGTGGTCACCAGTACCTCGTAGATTGGGAGGGGTACGGTCCTGAGAAGAGGAGTTGGGTTCCCTCTCGGGACGTGCTGGACCGTGCGCTGATCGAGGATTTCCTCCGTTGCCGCCAGGTTTCCTCCTCGAGTGCGCCAGGAGGCGCTCGGTGAGTGGGGGGGTACTGTCATGTATTGTCATGTTGTGTCTTTCTGTCCTTTCCTTTCACCCTGTCTCCCTCTGCTGGTCGTACTAGGTTACCGTTTCTGTCCCTCTTTCCCCCAGCTGTTCCTTGTCTTCTCTGACTACCTCATCCACCCCTTTTCCCACCTGTTCCCTTTTTCCCTCTGATTAGGTCCCTATATCTCTCTCTGTTTCTGCTCCTGTCTTTGTCGGATTCTTGTTTGTTGTGTTTCATGCCTGAACCAGACTATCGTCATGTTTGCTGTAACCTTGTCCTGTCCTGTCGGAATCTGCCGGTCTATCTGAGCCTACCTATGTTTGGTTATTAAAGAAGCTCTGTTTATGTTAATTCGCTTTTGGGTCCTCATTCACTCACCGTAACACAACGTTAAATATTTATCCTTTTAAGCTTGGAAAAGAGAACCTTAAACACAAACTTGGACCACACACCAACTCCACTGAATAGTAGGCTAGTGATGGCTTTGCAATGCTTGCAGTTGGCCACTGATTCCTTCCAAACCACTCATTGTGGAATTTGCGATTACCAATTTGTTGTGCAATGTTTGTTGTGCAATGTCCAATGGCCGATTAGCACCGATACATTTTATCTATAATTTCTCCTCAGAATTTCCTTCATATGACAAGGAATGAAAAGGATTTGCCAGTAGACTGTCAACTTGATTCATGATGACTAGCACCCAAGGGGCTGCCATATCAAGGTCATTAGATTTTGCTGTGACTTAGAGTCCCCATGAGTAACAGAACACTAAGCCAATCACAGCGTAAGTAGAGAACACTACCAATCCCTACGCTTTGTATTTCCTGGCTGCCCCACCACCACCACAGAAAGCACTGAGCTAGGCTGAAACACCTGCATTTTGGAGCTGCCTTTCTCAAGAAAGCAAAAAAGAGACCATGTTTGTATGCGGCTTTATTAACTTAACGATTTTTCTTTTTTGTACATTGTTTGCAAACTGATATGTCACAGTATTAATGTCAAAATAACATGCAAAACAGGTGAGGCTCAGACAAAACTAAACCTGAAAAACAAAGCTGCTCAGAATGACAGGTCATCACTGGATAAGATGAACACATAGGCCTATCTCGATGTCCATTCTTAGCCTGTAATTTGAGTAATTTGTGTAGTATTAAAAATTATACTGCTAATGTGTAAAATGACATAGAGTTGCATGATATGTTTATAAAGGCACATTTTTCTCTGACCTGCAAATACGATGATAGATTCATGCAATGCTTTTACTAGAAATTAGATCTTTCCACCCTTACTCTTGTCCATAGGGGTCTGTGAACACACAACCTTCTGCCCTGCAGACCTGTGCACTATCAAAATTCCTGCGTTGCCATGTAATGCTGACAGGACGAAGAACAGTTTCTAAAACAACATGTCTAAGGCTCTGGTGTCTCCAAGAGGTGAGGTTAAACTGTAAGGATGTTCTGTTATCCACTTTGTTTTAATAATTGTTGGGGTCTGAGGAGTGTCACTTGTTTTTTTCTCAAGCGTTCAGGGAAGGTTTAGGTAAAATATAATTTGCTGAAGGCAGATTATAGATTATTTTTTTTAATAAAAAAACATGTACAAAAAAACGTAACATTTACATACTGTCATGTATATGCAGGGAGTCGGGAAGCAGGTGCAGAAGGAGAGTTTAATAACAATGATGCAAGGCAAATTAACAAAACAGGAGATGCGTACTGAACATGAAGACAAACCAAAACTGCCTAATGACTGAGGCTACTGAGGGCTAAATAAAGGGAAGGTAATCAAGGTGATGATGAAGTCCAGGTATGCGTAATGATGGGGAGAAAGTGTGCGTAATGATGGGAAATAGGTGTGTGCAATAATGGTTGCCAGGGCTCGTGGTTAGTAGACCAGCAAAGTTGAGCGGAGGAGAGCGGGAGTAGGTGTGACAATAACCCCTCCCGACAATGCCGGCCAGGGGGACGGCCCTGGGACGAAGAGCGGGCCGGTCCAGGCGGCGGAGATGGAAATCCTGGACAATGTTGGGGTCCAGAATGTCGGCCGCCAAAACCCAATAGCTCTCCTCTGGGCCGTACCCTTCCCAGTCCACCAGGTACTGAAGCTGACGTCGGGGGTCCAGTAGGGACCTGACGGCATAGGTAGGGGTCCCATCGATGTTCAGTTGAGGCGGAGGGGTGTCACGGGGGATGCATCAACCAGGGTGAGATCCGGTAGTTGGTGGGGAGTTGAGGTAACTTACCATTTTCATTGACCCTCCGGAGGACCGTGACAGGCCCCACAATCTCTGGGCTCAGCTTCCGGCAGGGAAGGCGGAGCGCGAAGTTCCTTGTGGAGAGCCAGATGGGATCACCAGGATGGAACACAGGAGCCACACACTGTGGTGGCGGTCTGCCTGATCCTTCTGATGGCGGACTGCGTGCCGGAACCACTCGTCAACTGCAGGGGCCCCGGTCTGGCTCAGAGTACACGGAGCCAGGGCCGACTGGTTTCTCAGGATGCAATGGAAGGGAGTCAGCCTGGTGTAGGAGTGATAAAGTGAGTTCTGGCTGTATTCCTCCTAGGGAAACAACCGGACCCACTCCCCCTGTTGGTCCTGGCAGTAACTCCCTAGGAACCACCCCAGCTCCTGGTTGGTCCTTTCCACCTGCCCGTTGGACTGAGGCCGGTACCCAGATGTGAGATTGGCCGTGGCGCCCATCTTCTCCATACCCTCTACATGAATTGGGGGCCACGGTCAGAGACGATGTCCTCTGGAAGGCCATAGTGCCAAAAGACCTGCTTGAACAGTGCCTCAGTGACCTGGAGATGGTAGGGGGACCAGAGAGAGGGATAAAATGGCAGGATTTGGAGAATCTGTACACAACAACCATAACAGTGGTGAAACCATCAGACTGGGGGAGATCAGTAACGAAGTCTATGGACAGATGGGACAAAGGCCACTGAGGCACGGGAAGGGAAAGTAGTTTCCATGCTGGAGCGTGCCCGGGGGATTTGGATCAGTCCCATATGGAGCAGGAGTTGACATAGCAGGCGACGTCCTGCACCAAGCTGAACCTCCAGTACTTTTCATAGAAGGATTGGATAGCATGGGTGATACCTGGGTTTCCAGCGGCGAAGAATGTGTGTGCCCAGGTCAACAGCCGATCTCGTACCCCCGTGGTGACGTAGATGCGTTCTAGAGTACAGGTAGCAAAAGCGGGTTTCTTCTCCAGAGCTTAGCGGATGTCCACATCTATGTCCCAAATCACAGGGCCAATGATATGGGAGGACCGACTGATGAGCTGGAGGGCACTTTCAGGACTCTTAGCTGGTGTGGAACCACAGGTTACAGGAAAGAAGGTCTTCCAGCATCCTGGTACCCAGGCAGTGATTTTCATCCTCGACCAGGAGATGGTGGGGTTATGACATTGGAGCTACAGGGGGCCAAGGATGACTTTGTGATGATGACTTTCTGCAGTGATGATAAGGAAGGGACGGCTTTCCTGGTGCATGGATCCTATGGTGAAGGTAAGTGGTGCTGTAATGTGTGTGATTGTGCCAGATCCCAATGGTTACTTTTCCAGGGCTTGGACGGGAAAAGGAGAGGAGAGCGGGTGCGGAGTTATGGTCAGGGAGGAAGCGAGGGCCTGGTCAATGAAGTTCCCTGCGGCCCTGGAGTCCATTAGAGCTGTAGAGACAACACCAGAGGGAGAGCCAGCCAGTAAAATGGAAACCAGAAAAGGTTTGGTGGAAAACGATGATGATGGAATACTGCTGTTCTGCCGTGGAGAGGTGGGTGGCCCGTACCTCCATGGGTTCAGGCTCTCTGGAAAAGAATGGAGAGCCATGCTAATGGTATCGAGGTGGTGGAGAATGTGGAGGGCCTCATCCATGGCCGTACCCAGTTGCGCCAGCTGGTCGTGGTGTTCCGGTGGAGTAGATGACCCTGTTCCTAGACCGTCTGGATGATGGTTTTCTCTGCTGCTTCCATATTGAGAGGCAGTATCCTGCCACAAATACGCAGCAAGTCAAGAAGCAGGTGCAGAAAGAGAGTGCAGCCTTATTCTAAAATGTATTATATTGTTTTTTCCCCTCATCAATCTACACACAGTGTCCCATAATGACAAAGCAAAAACAGGTTTAGAAATGTTAGCAACTTAATAAAAAAAATGTAAAAACTGAAATATCACATTTATTTAAGTATTCAGCAGTGATGTAAAGTACTTAAGCATAAATACTTGAAAGTATGACTTAAGTCGTTTTTGGGGGTATCTGTACTTTATTATTTATTTTTTGGACAACTTTATACTTTTACTTCACTACAGTCCTAAAGAAAATGATGTACTTTTTACTCCATACATGTTCCCTGACACCCAAAAGTACTTGTTACATTTTGAATGCTTAGCAGGACAGGAAAATTGTTAAATTCACACAATTATCAAGAGAACATCACTGGTTATCCCTGCTTCCTCTGATCTGATGACGCACTAAATACATGCTTCGTTTGTAAATTATGTCTGAGGGTTGCAGCATCTGTAAATGAAAAAAAAACAAGAAAATGGTGCCATCTGGTTTGCTTTATATAAGGAATTTATTTATACTTTTACTTTTGATACTTAAGTATATTTCAGCAATTACATTTACTTTTGATACATAACCCTTGTGTTTTCTTACGGGTAAAACTGACCCGCCACTATGATTTAACAGCAGAGAAAACCCCCTAAATGATCTTTCTTCAACTTGAAATTTGAGGACTTTTCCTAGAGTGACCCCAACATTAGACAAAGTGAAACATCGCCTTTGTTCATATTTCCATGAAAGCTGTACACCACCAGGGTACAAAGATTGTCTTAGGGTCATTTTTGACCCTGCAGTTTGAAAATCATTTACACACCACATAAACCACAAAGACACACACAATGAGAAATTGAGATTGTGTGCTACTGACTGAACTCAAGACAAAACTAAAACTTTCTTGTGCATGTGCAGCATCTCTCCTCCACGACCCCACAAATGACTCTAGTTCACAGACAAAATAAACATTTCTTGACAGCATTGTTTACTAATGTGGAACACAGTCAGAGGCTATAAAGGTGCTGCAGATGACAGTCCTCCCAGGTCTCTCTTTGCTGAAGCCATGAGTGCACGTTTCAGCGCCCAACAGGTTGTAGATCAGATTTTTTCCGATGTCCAGGAGGAACAAGAGAACAATGATTTAGAAGAGGAGGTGGTATCTGAAGAAGAAGAATGCTGCTGAATCTTAGCTGGAGTGTATAGGTCCCGAGACGAAGCTACATATAGTCTCTGAGATGCAGAGAGTGGAAGGGCGATTTTCAATACCACGAAGAATGCTACGATTTGATACCGTGAGAAAAGAGATGCAAAACGTGTGAGAGACAAACTGGCGGCCATAACAGAGGTCTGGGAGAAGTGGGTGGAGTGTCTGCCATACCTCTACAACCCTGGGCCTGAAGGAACAGTGGATGAACAACTGGATCCATTCAGAAGTAATTATTCTCATATCTGTAATGTAAATGATTTTCACTGTCAATTTTATTTTATATTGCTGTAATATCATTGATTTATGTGATTGTTTTCTGTGACACTGATACTAATTACTGATAGTAATCTCTTTTGTCACAAGGTTGCTGTCCTTTCTGGCAGTATATGCCCAGCAAGCCAGCAAAGTATGGCATCAAGATATGGGTGGCCTGTGACGCACAATCCAACTACGCTTGGAAGATGCAAGTCTACACAGGGAAGCCGACCGGTGGAGGCCCAGAGAAGAACCAGGGGATGGGGGTTGTGCTTGATGTGACAGATGGACTGAGGGGGCACAATGTCACGTGTGACAATTTCTTCACCTCTTATGAACTCAGCCAGCAGCTCCTGAAGAGGAAGAACACCATGGTTGGCAAAGTTATAAAGAACAAGCCTGAGCTCCCCCCTGCATTCCTAACAACAAGGGAGAGAGAGGCCTTCACATCAAAGTTTACCTTCACGCCCACCACCACTCTAGTTTCTTACCTACCAAGGAGGAACAAGAATGTGGTCCTCCTGAGCACACTGCACAAAATGGCTGAGATCAGTGATAGTAAGGACAGGAAGCCAGCCATCATCCTGGACTACAACCACGACAAAGGAGGCTTTGACAAACTGAACAAGGTAATTGGAACTTACAGCTGCAGGAGGATGACTGCCTGCTGGCCCCTGGTCATCTTACACAACTTCATTGATGTGTCCTCATACAATGCCTTAGTGATATGGAACAAGATAAGCCCTACCTGGATGACTGATAAGCAGAGCAGCTGGGAAAGGCACTTGTAACCCCACATATTCAAAGAAGGGAGCACCTCCCCCGCACAACAGCCTCTACAGTGCTTGTGAAAGCTGTTCAGGGGGCTGAATTTTGTCCTGTTCCACCTGAGGCTGCAGCTGGGCCAGGCAAGAGGAGGAGATGCCAATTCTGCCCCCCAAAGAAGGACTGTAAAATAAATACTATGTGCTGCACATGTGACAAATACATCTACAAAGTCCATGCTAACACATGCATACTGTCCTACATGTGCTAATTAGAGATGATTTGTTTGTTTTGTATCTATTATCTAATTTTATATTCATTGTTGTTGTTTATACACCTTGTGGGTGGGGGGAAAGGTTTAAAAAAATGGTAGAAGACTAGTATTTTTTAGGTGAATTCCTAACTGTACAGTATATAAGAATATAACACTACGTTACTACTATGTTACCAAAAACGTTCAAGACTATTATTATTTCCCTTCAATTAAATGCATTCAGAATTACTTTCTGCACGTTTCTGCTACTTTCTTAGGCAATACAAGTGCTATCTCTTGCAAAAAAAAATATGTTAACACCTATGTAGTTCCTTTAGCAACAATAATAATAATAATAATAAACCTCTACTTTAGTAAAGAAAACAATTATGACAGCTATGTTGTAATAAAACGAGTGGTGTCCACTGAATAACTGCAGTCTTTCTGCATTGTGAAGAGGGAAAACCCAGATATTCACAAAGTTTGTGATGCATGACAGGTTGTTTCTTCATGCGAAATAGATTTGGGGTTTAAAATACAATTAACCTGCTTCATTTTAGGGGTTTAGTGAAGGCATGCCCTTTTTTACCCTTAAGACAAGGGTAGTATACAGAATGTTAAGACTACACAAGGGTTAAGTATATTTAAAACAAAATTATTTTAGACTTTCACTCAAGTAGGATTTTACTGGGTGAGTTTCACTTTTACTTGAGTCATTTTCTATTACGGTACCTTTACTTTTACTAAAGTATAACAATTGGGTACTTTTTCAACCACTGGTATTCAAAGCCTTTACTCAATACTTTGTTGAAGCACCTTTGGCAGCGATTACAGCCTCAAGTCTTCTTGAGGTTTAGTGAAGGTGAACCTTCACTCAGTCTGAGGTCTTGAGCGCTCTGGAGCAGGTTTTCAACAAGGATCTCTCTGTACGTTGCTTCGTTCAACTGTCCCTCAATCCTGACTAGTGTCCCAATCCCTGCCTCTGAAAAACATCCCCACAGCATGATGCTGCCACCACCATGCTTCACCGTAGGGATGATGCCAGGTTTCCTCCAGATATGAAGCTTGGCATTCAGGCCAAAGAGTTCAATCTTAGTTTCATCAGACCAGATGATCTTGCTTCTCATGGTCTAAGAGTCCATTAGGTGCCTTTTGGCAAACGCCAAGCGGGCTGTCATGTGCCTTTTACTGAGAAGTGGCTTCCGTCTGGACACTCTACCATAAAGGCCTGATTGGTGGAGTGCTGCAGAGATGGTTGTCCTTCTGGAAGGTTCTCAAATCTCTACAGAGGAACTAACACCCTTAAGATGTATTTATTTTGTTGTGAATATTCTGAACAAAAATTGTAATCACTGTTCTGCAACATAAGCGTCAACAATTAATGTATTTGCTGTGCTAGATCTAAGGGATAATGTTAGCTTAATAATTGTTATTTTATGTTCAAGATCTAGAAAACCATGCCAGATTTTAAACTAAATTAGCTCTGAAGCATTTAATATAGCTGTAAAACAAAATTGGAGATTTGTATTACACATTTATGAATAATCTAAATGTTAGCATTAAACAATCAAGGCCTTTAAACACTTGTTTGACAATAATGGTGCAAATGAAATGCCTATTATGGTGTCTGACAGAGTTAACATAAATCCACTTAGTTGCATTTAATGAAAAAAATGGTTGTTCCTTTACATGGTGTTAATAGCTGATACTTTGCTCTGTCAAAATATAAACTTCACATTTTGTTAAACTTAAGACAAAAATTTGTGGAAAAAAAGTTGATTGTCCCATCTTTTAAGAATCCCTGAGCTCTAAAACTGCAACATTTTTCTCTCTGCCCCATGGCCAAAAAAAATCCATAGATTGTAGCTAACTATATATGATATAACCAAAGATTGTTGTTATCCAGCATTTCTGGACATTACAGGTTAACCTAATCAAAACACTGCAATAGATTCTACAACTAACCTGGTATTCGCTGTACTCTCTTTGTTCCCAAATCTGGAAACCAGTTACCTTAAACATGTGGGTGTCCAGTTGCAGGTGGTTCTAGAAATACCAGAGAAAATGCAGGTAGATAGCAAATCAAAATATATTTCTTAGTTTTCTCTAGTGTTTGTGCATTTGCCTGTTGCCTTTTCTTTGCAGGTTTTGCCTTACACAATCTAATGCAGGAGTATTCAATTTACCCTACGAGATCCAGAGCCTGCTGGTTTTCTGTTCTATCTGATAATTAATTGCACACACCTGGTGTCCCAGGTCTAAATCAGTCCCTGATAAGAGGGGAACAATGGAACTGGATTCTTGGTCCAGAGTTGAGTTTGAGGGGTATAGTGCATTTTAGAGTTGAAGAGCACCAACCACAGATACATGTGCTCGCTAGACCATCTCGAAGATTAAATTCAATATAGAATCAATGTGACAAATATATTGTTTTACTATTGTAACATGCAGTGAATAGAATTATGTTGTCATCTGGTTTAGAAATCAAACTCTAGTTATCTTATTGTGTAACGGATGTGAAACGGCTAGCTTAGTTAGCGTGGGCGCTAAATAGCGTTTCAATCAGTGACGTCACTTGCTCTGAGACCTTGAAGTAGTAGTTCCCCTTGCTCTGCAAGGGCCGTGGCTTTTGTGGAGCGATGGGTAACGATGCTTCGAGGGTGACTGTTGATGTGTGCAGAAGGTCCCTGGTTCGCGCCCGGGTATGGGCGAGGGGACGGTTTAAAATTAAACTGTTACAATTGCAGACCAAATTTTATACATTTCTCCCAGTTGTTTTTTAGAGAACATTGTATTGCAAGGTGTGCTACAGTATATGTGTAGAATATGCTGTGTTGGATCATTTGCATATGCATCTTAGATTTTGAACCTCCATTCTAGCATACATGACACACACATCTTTCTATATGCTTTTATTTGGCTTTCTAATCAAAGTATATGATTGAATGTTTCTTTAAGCCTGCAGCTTCTTACTTGAAAAGAGACATGTAATCAGACCAAAACATGATTTAAAAAATGGCACTGACAGATAGCTAATGAAACACTAGCCTCATGAGCAGGCAAATTAACAGTTACAGTAGCAGGCTAGGCTAGTCAAACTAACATTGGCTAGCTTAAAAAAATTATTTGGTCTAAATGGTGAACGGAGTTACCTCTTCATGGGACAATTTGTATTGCATGCTGCACTTTTCAAGTGCACTCAAAAACAGATGTTTATCTTATTTCAGTCTTTGAGAGTTCCTCAAACACATACAGCAAACAGTTTGAGTTTTCAGACCTCACTTGAGGCTGTGTTTACATCCTAGATAGAAGTTGAGTTAAAATATACTTTTTATGAGAAAATGTGCAAGAATTGAAGGTGCCAACAAATGTTATAGTTATTATAAGAATATTTTACTGTCATATACAAAAAATCGGCTCCTCCCTCAATGGGGATCGATCAACTTCACGGTTTTTGGGCTTCTGCCCAGAACCTACAGGCTACTGCATATTTTAATGAATACTTGAGTGAGTAGCCCACTATTCACATTCTATTCCATATTCTGAGCCATAGGCCTATCCAAGCCTTTACACTTAATGTAGTTGGTCCAAAGGTGGCATCGCGACACTCACTTTAATTGGATTGATAATGTATTTCTATCCCAGTTCACTTTCACTACAACAAAGTAATCAGCCTCTCTGTTTTCAGCAAGACTAACACAACACTTGTTTAATTTTATTCATTATAGAATCTTCAGCTTATTAGGACTGGACATGATTTCCTTTACAAGTATGTATGTATACTTTTTAATGAATTCATACTGCAATTAAAGTGTGTAATCAAGTCAGCAGTTTCTTGACTTTAAGTGCCTCGACTCCTATTAAGTTAATTGAGTATTAGACATTAATTTTGTGCCATATTCTGGTCTAGTGGTAATGCTGCTGACTCTGGACCACACATGGCCCTTTGCGGCATGGATTCAAACCCTGCCTACGCCTTCAGATCTGTATTCATCCTGATCTCAATAAAGAGAGAGAAAATACTAATATATATAAAGAAATTAGTAATCTCCAGACCATGTACTAACCAAACATGGTGAAGGGAACATAAATAGAATAATGGGTTTTGACATTGGTGGTGACTTCGTGAACTGTTATAGTTAGACAAACAGTTTAAAGTAATACAGAAATATATTGCTATTTGAGTTCTGATTGACTAAATTGACAACATTTTCAGGAAAGTTGTTGTATTTTACCTTAATTCACCAGAAACAGCTATTTGTTTAAAAATGCCTTAGTAAGTTACACAGGATATGTAAATTGCATAGTATAGTGTTTGTTCCTGCTGTTCTCTCCTTCTTCCCTTTTTCCTTTTCTTCAAATCTGGTATCAGCCGGTCTTCACCCATTCATCACCCCTCATGTCTGTTTCTGCAGTCACAAAACTCTGTCACCTTCCACCATTGTCACTGTGATAATAGAACAGAACTACATTGAGACAAACAATGGTGGAAAAATGAAGACAGTGGTAAACGGCCTGAGTGAACTGCCTGCTTAAGGAGGTGGCCCCTTAAGCAGACAACAATGCCATAGTGGTCTGCTTAGTTAATTGACTTCCATTGGGGGAAAATGAAGGAGTGGGCTGTCTTGCTTCCTCTTCCATCTCTGCTTGAGACTCCAGAATGCTGAGTCACAATGACAAGGCAGAAATACAGCCAGGGCAGAGCCTGAGTCATTCCATACTGTAGTAGAACCAACAGGAGGTTATGACAGGAATAAGCAGGGGTGCAATTTTCACTGGGGACAGGGGGGACATGCATTTTTGTCCCCTCCACAGTTTAACATTGGAATGTGATACAAAACGAGGCAATAGTGTGCTTTAGGACCATGCAGATGCCTCCGAGCCGTCGGGTAGGCTGTTTGGATTGTTTATTAGACAAAAAAATATGTATACACTACCGGTCAAAAGTTTAAGAACACCTACTCCTACATCAAAACTATGAAATAACACATATGGAATCATGTAGTATCCAAAAAAGCATATTTTATACTTGAGATTCTTGAAAAGATACCCTTTGCCTTGATGACAGCTTTGCACACTCTTGGCTTTCTCTCAACCAGCCTCATGAGGTAGTCACCTGGAATACATTTCAATTAACAGGTGTGCCTTCTTATTAAAAGTTAATTTGCGGAATTTCCTTCCTTCTTAATGCGTTTGAGCCAATCAGTTGTGTTGTGACAAGGTAGGGGGGGGGGGGGGGGGGGGGGGGTGTATACAGAAGATAGCACTATTTGGTAAAACACTATATTATGGTAAGAACAGCTCATATAAGTAAAGAGAAATGACAGTCCATCATTGACTGACATGAAGGTCAGTCAATCCGAAAAATTTCAAGAACTTTGAAAGTTTCTTCAAGTGCAGACACAGAAAACATAATGTGCTATGATTAAACTGGCTCTCATGAGGACCTCCACAGGAATGGAAGACCCAGAGTTACCTCTGCTGCAGAGGATGAGTTCATTAGTTACCAGCCTCAAAAATTGCAGCCCAAGTAAATGCTTCAGAGTTCACGTACCAGACACATCTCAACATCAACTGTCCAGAGGATACTGTGTGAATTGGGCCTTCATGGTTGAATTGTTGCAAAGAAACCACTACTAAAAGACACCAATAATAATAATAATAAGAGATTTGCTTGGGCCAAGAATCATGAGCAATGGACCGGTGGAAATTTGTCCTTTGGTCTGGGGAGTCGAAATTTTAGATTTTTGGTTCCAGCAGCCGTATCTTTGTGAGACGCGGTGTGAGTGAACAGATCTCTGCATGTGTAGTTCCTACCATAAAGCATGCAGGAGGAGGTGTTATGGTGTGGGGGTGCTTTGCTGGTGACACTAAACCAGAATGGCTACCACAGCATTATGCAGCAATACACCATCCCATCTGGTTTGGGCTTAGTGGGATGATCATTTGTTTTTCAAAAGGACAATTACCCAACACACCTCCAGGCTGTGTAAGGCCTATTTTACCAAGAAGGAGTGATGGAGTGCTGCATCAGATGACCTGGCTTCTACAATCCCCCGACCTCAACAAAATTGAGATGGTTTGGAATGAGTCGGACCGCAGAGTGAAGGAAAAGCAGCCAACAAGTGCTCAGCATATGTGAGAACTCCTTCAAGATGGTTGGAAAAGCATTCCAGGTGAAGCTGGTCGAGAGAATGCCACGCATTTGCAAAGCTGTCATCAAGGCAAAGGGTGGTTATTTGAAGAATCTCAAAATTAAAATAGATTAGCTAGGTGGCTAAAGTTAGCTAGGCTAGGGGTTAAGAGTTAAGGTTAGGTCTAAGGTTAAGGTCAGGAGTTAGGTTAAAGGGTTATGGTTAGGGGAAGGTTTAGCTAACATGCTAAGTAGTGGCAAAGTAACTGAAAAGTTGCAAAGTTGCGAATTAGCAAAAATGCAAAAGTTGTCTGTGACGAGTTTCAAACAAGCAACCTTTGGAATGCTAGAAGATCGAGTTACATCCTCACCCAAATGTATCCTTTAAGCATGACACTTCATTTAGTCAAAAAGAAATGCCAAGCATGTCATAGAACAAAAGTACTTTTTTTAAACAGACTAAGATGAAGAGGTCGAGGCGAGAGCATTTACTCCGCCAAAATCTGTCCGCGTGAGATAAACCCGTTTTTGTGTGGAGGTATATAACAGAGTGTCAAATTACTTGAGGATGCACGTGTGGATGCACGTGGCACGTGTCATTCCGGCAACTTTGAGCAAAACGACGTTTCGTTCTGTGTGTTGTTCACACGCGTACCTGCACTCTCATTGGCTAGAATGGTCCCACCTGATCTTGCCTGTCTTCAATCGTTGAGCACATGTATTTCCATTGTTAGAGTGGTCACTCGGCTCTCTTGTCAATATAATAAATACTCTTTGCTTCAGGTCAGTGGGATCGTCATCAAATTATCTGCCTAGTTCCTGTTGATATTCTAAAGGTGATTGGCTACGCTCTGTGAAGGTGGAATTCACTGACGTATTCCGTTTGGGACAATAAATAGAGCGAACAAAGCTCCTTCTAGTTCACAAGTCTGAGAAGACGCATGAAGAAGTTCTTGCTTCAACAGTGATTGAACGGAACTCCTCTGCCTTCGTCTCCCAATATTGAACATTCCGGATTGATAACGTAACACTTACTTGAACTGTAATAGCAAAATAGTCGAAGAAACTCTATTTTTGTACCGTTAATTTTGATATAAAAGAAAATCTGCCAAAATGGAGTCTCAGATCCGCCAGAACTATCACCACGATTGCGAAGCTGCCATCAACCGGATGATCAACTTGGAGATGTTTGCCTCCTACACCTACACTTCAATGGTAAGGCGTCTGCCAAGATGACCGTTTTGTTGATTTACCTGTGTATTATAATGCCTGGGCCTAAATGGCTTTTTTTCACCAGACCTTTTTCTGTTGGCTTAGATAATTAATAGCCAAAACTCCGTAAAGTACTTATTTGAGTTATACTTGGCAAGGCTATTAATTGCCTTCAGGTATGTATAGCATCCAAATGAACCCGGGAATCTATCCTACCTTTCACAGAGCGCGTAACAGCTCATTGACAGGTTAATTGTCAGGTTACCAAGTACATTACGGACGACTGATTCATGCCTTTGTCATTAAGTTTAGTTGCCACAAGAACTTAACACCAGTCACGTTTGGGATGTCTCTTTTCTTCTAACCACAATGTTTTGTTTGTCCACCCAGGCTTTCTATTTCTCCCGTGACGATGTGGCTCTGTCTGGCTTCGCGCATTTCTTCAAGGAGAACAGCGACGAGGAGCGAGAGCACGCCGACAAGCTACTCTCCTTCCAGAACAAGCGAGGTGGACGCATTTTCCTCCAGGACATCAAGGTGAGTCCCTGAGCGTCGAAAAACACATTTAGATTGTAGACTGATAGCAAAAAGGTCTACATAGACCAGAGTTCTCAGTTAAAGGTTATTCATGGACCCAAATGGTTCATCTATAGGGACAAATGAAGGACGCTATGGTTCTAGGGGTGTTTTTTTATTTTTTTATCTCTAAACTGTTTACTTCAAGTATTGGAGTTATTTTGAATGAGTTGTCATTAATGCTAATGCTGAGTGAGTTCATTGAGGTGTGCCTTAAGTGACTGCCCTGGTATTAGAGCAAGGCGGCTAAAGATGTGGCCTGACTGCTTACTGTAGGTCTATGAGTACAGGGTTTTGACGTCATTGGAATGGCGGCCTAAGCAGGGGGAAGTTTTTATTTTTTATTTGTGTTTCTGGGATGGCAAAGCCCTTAGTTTATACTAAAACTACATTGTCTCTGTGCTGCATGGCAAAATTGACTTGGCCATGTGTGCATACATTTTATGTATAGGTGTCCCCAGTAGG
This sequence comes from Oncorhynchus mykiss, assembly GCF_013265735.2. Taxonomy (NCBI): domain Eukaryota; kingdom Metazoa; phylum Chordata; class Actinopteri; order Salmoniformes; family Salmonidae; genus Oncorhynchus; species Oncorhynchus mykiss. The sequence goes on from NC_048576.1 coordinate 62,712,025, forward strand.
AAGTGAACCATGCCCATTGGCGTTGTAAACGTCATGCTCTACCGACTGAGCCACACAACCGGTGTGCTTCATGAACTAAAGCATGTGGTTGTTTGTGGTGACAAATTGACCCCATCTTTTTGTTAACTTGTTTCCAGTTCATTAATCCATTTATGTGCCAGATATACTGGCTAACTGGTGGCTGTTGGTAGGTATGCATTGAAACATCTGCTAGTAGTCCCTAACCCTCCGGTGTTCTCTCTGACCTGTGTAGAAGCCAGAACGTGATGAGTGGGGCAATGGGCTGGAGGCCATGCAGTGTGCTCTGCAGCTGGAGAAGAATGTGAACCAGGCCCTGCTGGACCTGCACAAGATTGCCTCTGACAAGGTTGACCCCCATGTAAGTTATGGTGGAACCACAACACATGTATGTATCACATAGAATACAGGTACTGTCTCAGGAGATGATCAGGTTGTTTTAGCTCTGCTAACTAATGACACAGGATTGTGTGACCTGCCACTTACATGCACACAATACACACACACAATGCAGCAGTTAGACATCTGCGAACACCTCATTGAGTTGTCCGTCTGCCCTTACCATGCCATTACCACCAGGCTCTTGTGTTACTGTATTTACAGTAGTATGTAGTCATTATCTTGTCTGACCTGTGTTATCCCTCTTTAGCTGTGTGACTTCCTGGAGACCCATTACCTGAATGAGCAGGTGGAGGCCATTAAGAAGCTGGGAGACCACATCACCAACCTCACCAAGATGGATGCTGTCAAAAACAAGATGGCAGAGTACCTGTTTGACAAGCACACCCTGGGAGGCCAGAGCTAAACCACTTCCATCCCCAGGCTACGGCCTCCAGCCTCAGACCAGGACTCCTGGTCTTTCTGCTCTATTCTGCTGGCTTTGCATTTATAAGGAGGGGAGAGCATAACAGCTGTAATGTTGACAAATTTGTTATTGGCAGGGAGGTGTATTGTAAAAGTTTGTACTATTCCGTTGCGCTGTCTTACTGAGCATTTCAATACTTAAAACACAAGGATCTTTTTCACTAGGTGTGACTTCTCATATTGAAGTTGAGGAATAAAACCTTTTTTGAGCTGGATTCAGTTGTTTACTGTGTATGAATGTCACATGAGACTGACGATACTTGTTGCGTTTATATATTTTTGTCCAACTGCCATGAGCCCAGTCTACCATCTGGGCATGAATTTCTCTATAGAAATGATAAATACTGACAATTGTAGTCCTACTACAGTGACTGAGGGTCATATTAGGTTGACATGAGCTTTATAAGGGCTGTTACATAACTTGTAATGGTGTCATGTCTATTCAGGTACCATAAAACAACTAGTTCATTAACTGGGACATGGGTAACTGAATTCGCTACAATTGGTGTTGCCTTTAACCTGAGCTAGCAAAGCTACTAGCAATCTATTGACCCACAGGTCGTCCCAGGGTTGATTGTTGAAGGACAATATTTGCTATCAGTATATTTGCATGACATATACTGCTCATTCAAATTAATACTTGTGTAGCCTTCAATTCACTTCCATATGTTGAGCTATAAGGCACTTGAACTGTAGAGGGATACCTGGGGAAAATTTGGACACCCTTACACTCAAATTCACCCAACTTAATGTGTGATGCTTGTAGATAGCTACCTGAAAAGTTTTACCCAAGTTAAACAATTAAAAGGCACTGCTACAAAACTGTGTATGAACTTCAGACCAATGGAATGAGCTGAAATAAATCACTATTCTGACATTCCACATTAAAATAGTGGTGACATAAGACCAGCAATTTTTACTTGGATTAAATGTCAGGAATTGGGAAACTGATTAAAAGTATTTAGCTAAAATGTAGGTAAACTTCTGACTTCAGCTGTATATTTGTTGGATAAAGTCTAAATAGCCAAAAATGCAATTTCAATGTGTAGGGGACATGTTCCTATTTCTCCCTCCTTCCCACTCTTATTCCTGTCATAACCTCAAGTTCTATGTGGACCGACTCAGGCTATGCACTGGTTGTATTTCTGGCTTGTCGTTGTGACTCAGCAATCTGGAGTCTCAAGCAGAGACGGAAGAGGAAGTGAAACATCCCACTCCCTAATGTTTTCTGTCTCAATGGAAGTCAAGAACAACGCATTACCTATGGGACAGGCTGTATCACAACCGGCCGTGATTGGCCAGGGTTTGGCAGTCATTGTAAATTAGTATTTGTTCTTAACTGACTTGCATAGTTAAATAAAGGTTCAATAAAACATTTTTAAAAATGGCCTGAGTGAACTACATTATCCAACATATTTGGTCTCAAGGCCATTCTATTCTGTTATCACAGTGATAATGGTGGAAGGAGGCGGGGTCTCGTGACTGTGGCGGTGGTGAGGGTGAAGACCGGCTGAGACCAGATTTGAAGAAAAGGAAAAAGGGAAGGAGAGAACAGCAGGAACATATACTGTACTATGTAACTTACATATACTATGTAACTTACTAAGGCATTTTTAAACTAATATCTCTTAAATGATTGTTTCTCTTTAATTTTGGAGGGGAAATACATCAACAACTTTACTGATAATTTGGTCAATATACTGCAATCACAACTCAAATACCAATATATTTCTGTATTACTTTAAACTGTTTGTCTAACTATAACAGTTCAGAAAGTCACCACCAAACCTCTCATATAACAACATTTAAATGTAAAAACCCATTATTCTATTTGTGTCCCCGTCACCACATATACATATACCTAGTGCATAGTCTTGAAATGAAATGTTTTTAAAAATATATATTTATTAGTATTTCCTCTCTTTATTGAAATAGAAAGTTATAAATGAGAGGGGGAGACAGAAAGGTGGAGAAATGTTTGGTGTTTCAGCCTAGCTCAGTACTTTCTGTAGTGGTGGGGCATCCACGAAGGATCGCTACGCCACCTTCCTGTTCAATGGAGCACAACAAATCCAAAAATGTCTTGTATGCTGCTGCATAAATGATGTAATATGCCGGAGGTTTACATACACCTTAGCCAAATACATATAAACTCAGTGTTTCACAATACCTGACATTTAATCCTAGAAAAAAATTCCCTGTTTTAGGTCAGTTAGGATCACCACTTTATTTTAAGAATGGGAAATTTCAGAATATTAATAGAGAGAAGGATTTATTTCAGCTTTTAATTCTTTCATCACATTCCCAGTGGGTCAGAAGTTACCATACACTCTATTAGTAGTTGGTAGCATTGCCTTTAAACTGTTGAACTTTGGTCAAACATTTCAGGTAGCCTTCCACAAGCTTCCCACAATAAGTTGGGTGAATTTTGGCCCATTTCCCCTGACAGAGCTGGTGTAACTGAGTCAGGTTTGTAGGCCTCCATGCTTGCACACGCTTTTTCAGTTCTGCCCACAAATGTTCTATGGGATTGAGGTCAGGGCTTTGTGATGGCCACTCTAATACCTTGATTTTGTTGTCCTTAAGCCATTTTGCCACAACTTTGGAAGTATGCTTGGGGTCATTGTCCATTTGGAAGACCCATTTGCGACCAAGCTTTAACTTGCTGACTAATGTCTTGAGATGTTGCCTCAATATATCCACAGAATTTTCCCCCCTCATGATGCCATCTATTTTGTGAAGTGCACCATTCCCTCCTGCAGCAAAGCACCTCCACAACATGATGTTGCCACCCCCGTGCTTCATGGTTGGGATGGTGTTCTTCAGCTTGCAAGCTTCCCCTCTTTTCCTCCAAACATAACGATGGTCATTATGGCCAAACAGTTACATTTTTGTTTCATCAGACCAGAGGACATTTCTCCAAAAAGTATGATCTTTGTCCCAATGTGCACTTGCAAACCGTAGTCTGGCTTTTTTTATGGCGGTTTTGGAGCAGTGGCTTCTTCCTTGCATGAGTGGCCTTTCGGGTTACGTCAATATAGGACTCGTTTTACTGTGGATATCGATACTTTTGTACCTGTTTCCTCCAGCATCTTCACAAGGTCCTTTGCTGTTGTTCTGGGATTGGTTTGCACTTTTTTCACCAAAGTACGTCAATCTCTAGGAGACAGAATGCGTCTCTTTCCTCAGCGGTATGATGGCTGCGTGGTGTCGTGGTGTTTATACTTGCATACTATGATGTCAAGCAAAGAGGCACTGAGTTTGAAGGTAGGCCTTGAAATACATCCACAGGCACACCTCCAATTGACTCAAATAATGTAAATTAGCCTACCAGAAGCTTCTAAAGCCATGACATAATTTTCTGGAATTTTCCAAGCTGTTTAAAGGCACAGTCAACTTAGTGTATGTAAACTTTTGACCCACTGGAATTGTGATACAGTGAATTCTAAGTAAAAAAAATCTGTCTGTAAACAATTGTTGGAAAAATTACTTGTGTCATGCACAAAGTAGATGTCCTAACCAACTTGCCCAAACTATAGTTTGTTAACAAGAAATTTGTGGAGTGGTTGAAAAACAAGTTTTAATGACTCCAACCTAAGTGTATGTAAACTTCTGACTTCAACTGTATATGTCTCCACCACTTCTAAAACCAAAGTTTCACCCCTGGGTGTAACGGTTTTCTTCATCTGAAGGAGAGGCGGACCAAAATGCGGCGTGGTGGTTATTCATGTTTTTAATAAAGACAACTATACATGAAATAACTAACAAAACAAGAAATGTGAAAACTCAAAACAGCCCTATCTGGTGCAAACACAGAGACAGGAACAATCACCCACAAACACACAGTGAAACCCAGGCTACCTAAATATGGTTCCCAATCAAAGACAATGACTAACACCTGCCTCTGATTGAGAACCATATCAGGCCAGACATAGAAATAGACAAACTAGACATGAAACATAGAATGCCCTTTCAGCTCACACCCTGACCAACCAAAACATAGAAACATACAAAGCAAACTATGGTCAGGGTGTGACACTGGGAATAATAGTGGGAGAGAGGGAGCAATGGGAATAGAGGGGAGGAGGAAAAGTACAGACTAAAAACGCTGTCTCACCCTTCAGAACTTCAATATAAATAGTTTTGTAATGGTTAACCATTTACTGTATCAGTATCACTTCTGTTTATAACTTTGTGTGGCTGGTCACGATGGACCCGGTCATGACTTTAACAATTAAACACAGGTCACCAGGGTTTTAATGCTATGTTTGGCCTTCTGCTAAAACAAAGGTAACTTAGAATAAGTGAGGGTTGCTGTTGACAAACAACAGTTCATAAGGGTTGCTGTTGACAAACAACAGTTCATAAGGGTTGATGTTGACAAACAACAGTTCAGAAGGGTTGTTACTGACTAACAACAGTTCATAAGGGTTGTTACTGACTAACAACAGTTCATAAGGGTTGTTACTGACTAACAACAGTTCATAAGGGTTGTTACTGACTAACAACAGTTCATAAGGGTTGTTACTGACTAACAACTGTTCATAAGGGTTGTTACTGACTAACAACAGTTCATAAGGGTTGTTACTGACTAACAACAGTTCATAAGGGTTGTTACTGACTAACAACAGTTCATAAGGGTTGTTACTGACTAACAACAGCTCATAAGGGTTGTTACTGACTAACAACAGTTCATAAGGGTTGCTGCTGACTAGCAACAGTTCATAAGGGTTGCTGCTGACTAACAACAGTTCATAAGGGTTGCTGCTGACTAGCAACAGTTCATAAGGGTTGCTGCTGACTAACAACAGTTCATAAGGGTTGCTGCTGACTAACAACAGTTCATAAGGGTTGCTGCTGACTAGCAACAGCTGAGTTGACAGAAATGACAGGGACATTTGTCCTTTTGTGATACTATGAAAATGACTCAATCTCAATCCCATGACCTGAACCATGGATTACAATCTCTCCTGGCCCATAGACTAGGGCCTACTGTCAGGGTAAGGATTTATAACTAGGCCTATATGCTTGACTTTTCACAACAATAAAAAAGGAATGCCAAGTTTGTCCACAGCCCTTTTGTAACACTGTCACTCCCAACAGTCTGAAGAGGCTTCGACTCATTGTCTCCAAAACCTTGTTTGCACTAATAATTAAAACATTACGCTATGAAGTGAGGTTCAGCCTAGAAGAGTTGGTCAAACGGAGAGCACACATTTCAAGGGCTATCTATGTTCAAAGACCCTTACTTTTTCAACAAACAATAAACCTAGATAGTAGCGCCTGATAGATGGAGCCTGTTTTGGGTAACATGTTAGGAAAAAGGCGGTTCTGTTCTCAAACAATTGGAGTAGAGGTGCTACCATACATATTAGGCCAGGACAGACTAGGGGCCGTATAAATGTATCAAGCCTCTTGTCAGAGTAGGAGTGATGATCTAGGATCAGGTCCTCCCTGTCCACGTACTCTTGGGTACATTACCTGTAAAAACAATATAAGGCCATGTTTATATGACGCCATTTCAAACAGCCCCTTATTTACCATTTTCTTGCAGGTATACACTTTTTATACATGTCAGTGGGTAACTGGCAAATTGGGAGGGGTGGGAGCAGGGGGGTGTTGTTATCACGCCCTGACCATAGAGAGCCCTTGGTTCTCTATGTTGTTGTAGGTCAGGGCGTGACTAGGGGGGTGTTCTAGTTTTCCTATTTCTATGTTGGTGTACTTGGTATGGTTCCCAGTTAGAGGCAGCTGATTATCGTTGTCTCTAATTGGGGATCATACTTAAGTTCTCCATTGTTCCCACCTGGGTTGTGGGATATTGTTTTGTGTTTGTGCTGGTTGTACCACATAAGTCACATTTTGTTGCTTGTTTATTGTTTTGTTTGACAGTTTCACTTAAATAAAAGATGTGGAACTCCAACACACGCTGCACCTTGGTCCGACCTTTTCAACATCCGTGACAGTTGTTAAACCATGGGATGTTTGCATCAAATTAGGGATGTGTTACACAATGGACATCTTAATGACTTTACCTACAAATAATCAGAACCATTCACACAGACCTGATACCTGCATTTTGGTTACAGGGTCTGTATAAATGCAGGAATCATGACTAGGTCTTTAGGTGGTTTTTATTATTCTTTGTTTTTTAACCACCTACCCCTTTCGCAAAAAGAAGCAGGGGGATTCGGTCTATGTATGAAAGGGAAATTATTCATTAAGATCAAAAAGGCAAAACTGATCCAAAATCAGCAATCTTACTCTGAGACGCTTCATACATACTGCCCCAGAAGACCTAGTTCTTATGAATACCAATGACGTTTCAACTACATGGCTGTATTGAGCAATAACCCGGCACCCTGAAAGCACCCTGTCAACAGTTCTGGAAGATCAGGTCATGTGAACTGAAGTTGTTAGGACGGTTACTTTATTACTGTAGTCTTTGATTTTCATTAGCTGTAAAAAGATTTCCACTTCACAGTTTTAGCTTAATAACCTATGTATGGTTAGATGTATGTAGCTACTGATTTTGTGTAGTGATTTCTAGGCTAATGTAATCAACTTTGATATACCACTTGTCAACTACAATACGTCATTTGAAACCGAAAGGTGTTATTGTGAAATAAAATAAAACAAAAGCCAACCTTTCTCTGTCCACTACTGTATTCCCATACCTCATACTGCAAATTGAGTTTATATGAAAAAGTGTGTTAAACCCTACAGTTTTTCTTTTGACTGCCTTCGGATAAAGGTAAATAATTAAGCTACATATGCTATTGCAACATGTGCTCTTAGAGAATGAAACACGAAGTTCACAGAACTGCGTCTCAAAGTTCAATTCCTTTAATAGCCTAAATAAAACGTAGACCTCGGCTATTTCTCAATTAGCCTATTATCCAAAATAATTGTCAAATTAGCACTATTTTCTTCTAAGGACATAATACACACATTTTGCAACAATAACAGCTGTATTTAAACTGTAGCACTGCTTTTGGTTGATACTGTTTTAGATGTTGCCAATCAAATGTTACTTTGTAACAAACATTGATTTCTTCAGGTCATGTGTATGAGCGAGATCATCATCAAATGATCCGCCTATTTCCTGTTTATATTCCAAACGCGAGGGTGGATTTCACTGACGCATTCCGTTTGGAACTATAAATGCAGCGAACAAGGCTCCTTACATTTCACAACTAGTGATGGGCTTCCCGGCTCTTTTTGTTCCCAAACGGCTCTTTAAAAAAAACAGTTTTGTGATAGTTTGACTATGATTGGTGTTAAAACAATTCTAATTAAATTATGAAATGAAATGATACTCTACCTTAACCACAATGTATTTAAAAATGCATTGGTTTGTTATGAAAAAGAATGCTGTTAAACATTGTGCATTTAAAGTTGAACTTTTTTTTAATGTATATAAACAAAGTGCATATAAATGTAACAATTCAAAACTAATACAATCTGAACCCTCACTTTCGAGCGGCTGATGCGTTTTTTTCTCTCAGTAATTATTTGTCCCATTTTCGAGAAGACCCTCTCAGACGGAACGGATGTGGCCACTATGCAGTCTCCCTGTCATGACTTTAGTAATCCGTGGGTAGACAAAGGCCTTGTTCTTCCACCAGCTCAGAGGATCTGCAGATCTCCTCCAAATAGGATCGGCCCTCCATTATGGCTGAGGGACTCCTTCGTGCTGCATCCCCAGTTGCTCTCTCGTCAAACAGCATCCAAACAGCAGACGTTTGTGGCACTACTGCTGGTGCTTCTGCTCCATCTGATCACTCTTCTTCCTGTTGCCCTGGTGCCTGAGCCAGCTGACTGCTGGGGATGTCCCTCCCTGCTGCTGAGGTTATTTTTTGAAAAGCCTCATCAATCGCTCGGGCATCACTGAAGGCTAACTTCTTAAACCTGGTGTCAAGTGCAGCGGTTTCTGATAGCATGTGATTATATTCCATTCTGTGGAACATTCTGTCTATTGTTGAACATAGGGTGTCCATCAACTCTGTCACATGTCCTGTGGTTACATTTGCTTCTCTCTGGCGGCTGGCTGTGATTCGCTGCAGACCCTTAACCAGGAGTATCATTTTTGAGGCTGTCACATAGCTGAAAAGAGAGAACAGTAACTTATTAGTTCAGGTTCATGTTTTGTCTACTGATACTACACTCTCATCTACTGCTCATATACATATATAATACTGGATTAAATAATGATGTGGTAATAACTGCTTACTGTACCTCTCGCCACTGATCTCCACAGTGACCTGCTCAAAGGGTTGCAGGACTCTGCACAACACCTCCACCACCACCTCCCATTCCTCTTGGGTCAGAGCATCAACAGATGCATTGACAATGGCCAGGGTAGAGATGATGGCGTCCTTTGACTCAAGAAACGGCTTCAACATTTAAATGTTGAATTCTACCTTGTAGTGCAGTCTTGTTTAGGCCTCATCCCCATCTGGTGGTGTGTAGACTTGGGTTTTTCAGCACCTATTGTGCACCTGGGGAAGTATTCCACAGCTGCTTTCACTTTGTCCACAGTGGGCTTCATCACCTTCAGAGCATCTCTTACAATCAGGTTGATTGTGTGGGCAAGACATGGATGATGGGTCCATTTTAATATTTTCAAGGCTTTGGTTATGTTAGCTCCATTGTCGCTAATACAACAGACCACTTTTCCATCTACTTGCCATTCTTTGACCACTCAACAGTTCCTCTGCCAAGTTCTCTGAGGTGTCTGTCGCTGAACTCAAAGCAGTCCAGAAGACAGCTAGACATCAAAAAATCTTAAATGAAGTGACATGTAACCGACATGTAAGAAGTAGTTACCCTTGATGTCCAGCAGTCAGTGGTAAGGTAAACTGCAGTAGCTTTTTGGACTCTTTCCCACACTGAAGCCTGTGTGCTCTCGTACAGTTGTGGAATAAGTGATTTTGAAAGCGTTTTGTACATTGGATTTATACTATTAATATAATTTTTAAAACCTCTGTCCTCAACGATCGAAAATGGCTGGAAATCGGTGGCAATCATTTTAGCCAATGCAATATAAATTTGGCCTTGTTTTGCTACAGACATGGACTTTGGTATAAACTGATCCATAGAAGACTGCATTGCTGTGGGTCGCGGAGTAGGCTGACTTGACTGAGTGGATACATCTTCAAGTGTGGAGGTGCTGGCTCTACCACCATCACTAGCAGGCCCGCTAGTTTCTCGAAGCGCTAGAGCTAGCTTCACAGTTGGGTGCACAGTTAGCATATGCCGGCGTATGTTGTGCGTAGAACCGGCTTTATATGAGATTTTGTTTTGGCAAATTCTACACTGTGCTCTATAATTGTCTACATTATTAGGATGCATCCAAATGCTACTGTGCTTCCGACTCATTTTTCAGCTGTTGTTTTCACAGCTGTCCTTCCTCTCTGTCCTCGGCTGCTAAGTGTGTGACTGTGAGGGAGTTGGCTCTGCCCTCCCTCACGCATCTTTGCACATCTTTGTTCCTTGTTCCTGCATCCTGCATCTTTGTTCCTGTCTGATTGACAGGAACAACAGATGAGGCTGTTGGTGTAACGGCTGTGTAAGGGAGGCAAGTCAGGCGCAGGAGAGCAGAGTAGAGTAAACAGGCACACTTTTATTCCGGTCAAGAAATAGGCACAAAATTACATCAAAGTGCTCAGAACATGATACAAAAGTTTAGAGCGTGAACATACTCACATAACAATAAACAATTACACACAAAGACATGGAGGGGAACAGAGGACTAAATACCTGCAGTGTGATTATGGAATGAAGACCAGGTGTGTATGGAACAAGACAAAACAAATGGACATATGAGAAATGGAGCGGCGATGGCTAGAAAGCCGGTGACGTTGATCACTGAACGCTGCCCAAACAAGGAGAGGAGCCGACTTCGGTGGAAGTCGTGACAGTGCCCCCCTCTTGACCCGCGCCGACACCGGCGACGGTGAAACTCCCCAGCAGTTCAGGTCCAAAACATCCGCGACCGGAACCCAGCACCTCTCCTCCGGTCCGTACCCCTCCCACTCCACGAGGTACTGAAGCCCCCATGCCCGACGCCTCGAATCCAGGATGGAACGAACGGAGTACGCCGGGACCCCCTCGATGTCCAGAGGGGGCGGAGGGACCTCCCGGACCTCAGATTCCTGGAGCGGACCAGCCACCACCTGCCTGAGGTTAATACGGTAATCAGAGGGAAGCTGTAATCTGTAACACACCTCGTTCACCCTCCTCAGGACTTTGAATGGCCCCACAAACCGCGGACCCAGCTTCCGGCAGGGCAGGCGGAGGGGAAGGTTTCGGGCTCGAGAGCCAGACATGGGTGGCCTCCCATGTCCCCTCCGCGCGCCTGAACCAGTTGTCCACCGCAGGAGGCTCGGTCTGACCCTGATGCCACGGCGCCAGAACCGGCTGGTACCCCAATACACACTGAAAGGGGGAGAGGTGAGTGGAGGAGTGACAAAGCTAGTTCTGTGCCATCACGGCCCAGGGAGCGAACGCCGCCCACTCCCCCGGCCGATCCGGGCAATGGGACCGCAGAAACCTGCCCACATCCTGGTTGACTCTCTCTACCTGCCTGGGGTGAAAACCTGCCTAGATGTACTCCTGGTTGCGGTGGTCAGTCCAGATGAGAAAAGGGTGTTTAGCCCCCTCAAGCCAATGTCTCCACGCCTTCAACGCTTTGACCACAGCCAACAGCACCCGGTCCCCAAAATCATAGTTACGCTCCGCTGGGCTGAGCTTCTTCGAGAAGAAAGCCTAGGGGCGGAGTTTTGGAGGCTTCCCCGAGTGTTGTGAGAGCACGGCTACACCTCCACTATAAACGCCAAAGAGGGATCTGGATGAGCCAGCACGGGAGCCGAAGTAAACAGAGCTCTTAACTGCCCAAAAGCCCTGTCCGCCTCAGCCGACCACTGCAACCTTACCGGACCCCTCTTCAGCAGTGAGGTAATGGGAGCAGCCACCTGACCAAAACCCCAGATAAATCTCCGGTAGTAATTGGCAAACCCTAAAAATTGCTGCACCTCCTTTACTGTTGTGGTAGTCGGCCAATTACGCACGGCTGCAATGCGGTCACTCTCCATCTCCACCCCTGATGTAGAAATGCGATAACCTAGGAAGGAGACGACCTGCTGAAAGAACAGGCATTTCTCGGGCCAGGTCATGCTCCAACAGTCGTCCAAGTACCTTGCGTACCAAGGACACATGCTCGGCGCGTGTTGCGGAGTATATCAGAATGTCATCGATATACACCACTACACCCTGCCCGTGCAGGTCCCTGAAAATCTTGCCTAAAAAGGATTGGAAAACTGATGGAGCATTCATCAACCCATACGGCATGACTAAGTACTCTTAATGCCCTGAGGTGGTACTAAACGCTGTCTCGTCTCCCTCCCGGATACGCACCAGGTTATACACACTCCTGAGATCCAGTTTTGTGAAGAAGCGCGCCCCATGCATTGACTCAATCGCCGTGGCGATAAGAGGTAGCGGGTAACTGTATCTCACCGTGATTTGATTGAGACCTCTATAGTCAATGCACGGGTGCAGACCTCCATCCTTCTTCTTCACAAAAAATAAACTTGTGATTCGGAGACATATGTCTCCATAGCCACCGTCTCCGCTTGCGACAGGGGATACACGTGACTCCTGGGAAGCGCAGCGTCTGCCAAGAGATTTATCGCACAATTCCCCCGTCGATGATGTGGTAATTGAGTCACCTTCTTTTTACAGAAGGCGAGAGCCAAATCGGCATATTCTGGGGGGATGCACACGGTGGAGACCTGGTCTGGACTTTCCACCGTGGAAGCACCAACGGAAACCCCTACACACTTGCCCGAGCACTCTCGCGACAACCCCGTGAGAGCCCTCTGTTGCCAGGAAATAGTGGGGTTATGATGAGCTAACCAGGGAAGGCCTAGTACCACGGTAAATGCAGAACCCCCTGTGTCTCCATGGCCAGGGTGATGGTGGCTTCCCTGATTGGCCCGGACCCTAATGGTCGACTATCCAGAGCGTGAACCGGGAAACGTCTACCTACAGGAATAATGGAGATCCCTAAACTAAGGGCTAAAGCTTTGTCGATAAAATTCACAGCTGTGCCTGAATCGACGAGCACCTTATGCTGGGAATGCGTGGGAAAAATCCGGCAAACAAACAGGTGGTCAACATGAGTGTGGGTGTGGTGCAGACTCACCTGGGGTGACGCCAGAGTGCCCTGCCTGTTGCCTCGACTCCCAGAGGAACTGACGCGGCACTGACCGGCACAGATGGTGCATGTGATGGCTCCTCCTCCACTCTCCCTACGCACAGCCCCTCCCAACTACATGGGCACCGGAGCGGGGGTGCTGGAAGATGGCACCGACAGAGCCTTCTCTGGACGTCCGTGGGTGACCAGCAGGTTATCCAACCGGATGGACAAATCCACCAGTTGGTCAAAGGAGATGGTGGCATCCCTGCAGGCCAGCTCACATCGGACGTCCTCGCACAGGCTGCACCGATAGTGGTCGATGAGGGCCCTGTCGTTCCAGCCTGCTCTGGCGGCCAAGGTCCGGACTTCCAGGGCGAATTCCTGGGTGCTCCTCGTCCCCTGCCTCAAATGGAAGAGACATTCCTCGAAGTGGTCCAACGCCGTGTCTTCCTCTCCCCACACGGTGTTTGCCACTCCAGAGCTCTTCCTGAGAGGCATGAGACGAGGGCAGACACTCTCTCCCCTCCCGAGGGAGCTGGGTGCACAGTGGCCAGGTTGTAACATGAATCCCTGGCACTGTGCTGCCACTCCATCATACTCCCTGGGAAGGGAGAGGCGCAATCCCACTGGGACTGGCTCCAGACGGGACAGGAGGAGGTAACCCCAGTTGAGCTGGTCGAGGCACTGGGGAAACTTCCTGTCTCTCCCAGCGGTCCATAGTCTGGACAATGCGATTCATCATGGCACCAAGATGATATAACATAGCGGAATATTCCTGGACACGCTCCTCGACTCCTCTAACCGGGGTACCTGCTCCTGCTGACTCCATAGTAGGGTGTGTAATTCTGTTATGGCTGTGTAAGGGAGGCGAAGTCAGGTGCAGGAGAGCAGAGTAGAGTAAACAGGCACACTTTTTTTCCGGTCAGGAAATAGGCACAAAATGAAATCAAAGTGCCCCAAAAAAACACGGAACATGATACAAAAGTTTAGCGTGTGAACATACTCACAGAACAATAAACAATTACACACAAAGACATGGAGGGGAACAGAGGACTAAATACATGCAGTGTGATTATGGAATGAAAACCAGGTGTGTACAAGACAAAACAAATGGACATATGAGAAATGGAGCAGCGATGGCTAGAAAGCCGGTGACGTCGATCGCCTAACGCCGCCAGTCGTGACAGTTGGTCTGAGCAGACAGTCAGAACGATTGTGAGTGCACTTGAGCATTTAGGCCTATATTATATTATATATTATTTTGTTCTTTTAAATCTTTTGATTATTCATGTCTTTGTATTTTATTTTATGTTTTAAATAGTGCCGACTCCCAACGTTAACCTACAAGAGCTGACTCGTTTGCGAACGACCCATCACTATTCACATCTGTGGGTAGACGCATCTAGAAGTTCTTGCTTCAACAGTGATTGAACGGAACTCCTCTGCCTTCGTCCCGCATTATAGAACATTCTGGATTTATAACTTAACACGTACTTGAACTGTAATAGTAAAATAGTCTAAGAAACTCTATTTTTTGTACCGTTCTGTTTGATATAAAAAATTATAAAAAATCTGCCAAAATGCAGTCTCAGATCTGTCAGAACTACCACAGCGACTGCGAAACTGCCATCGACCTGATGATCAACATGTTGATGTTTTCCTCTTATGCAGCTGGGGAAGAATGTGAAACAGGCCCTGCTGAACATGCACAAGATTGCCTCCGACAAGGTTGACCCCCACGTAAGTTATGTCTGTTATGGTGAGTGAATGAGGACCCAAAAGCGAACTAACTTAAACAGAGCTTCTTTAATAACCAAACATAGGTAGGCTCAGATAGACCGGCAGATTCCGACAGGACAGGACAAGGTTACAGCAAACATGACGATAGTCTGGCTCAGGCATGAAACACAACAAACAAGAATCCGACAAGGACAGGAACAGAAACAGAGAGAGATATAGGGACCTAATCAGAGGGAAAAAGGGAACAGGTGGGAAACGGGGTGAATGGGTAGTTAGAGGAGACAAGGAACAGCTGGGGGAAAGCGGGGGAGAAAAGGTAACCTAACAACGACCAGCAGAGGGAGACAGGGTGAAGGGAAAGGACAGAGACAAGACACAACATGACAGTACATGACAGTACCCCCCCACTCACCGAGCGCCTCCTGGCGCACTCGAGGAGGAAACCTGGCGGCAACGGAGGAAATCCTCGATCAGCGCACGGTCCAGCACGTCCCGAGAGGGAACCCAACTCCTCTCCTCAGGACCGTACCCCTCCCAATCTACGAGGTACTGGTGACCACGGCCCCGAGGACGCATGTCCAAAATTCTACGGACCCTGTAGATGGGTGCGCCCTCGACAAGGATGGGGGGGGGGGGGGGGGGGAAGACGAGCGGGGGCGCGAAGGACGGGCTTGATGCAGGAGACATGGAAGACCGGGTGGACGCGACGAAGGTATCGCGGAAGAAGAAGTCGAACTGCGACAGGATTAATGACCCGAGAAATACGGAACGGACCAATGAACCGCGGGGTCAACTTGCGAGAAGCCGTCTTAAGGGGAAGGTTCTGAGTGGAGAGCCAAACTCTCTGACCGCGACAATATCTAGGACTCTTAGTTCTACGCTTATTAGCAGCCCTCACAGTCTGCGTCCTATAACGGCAAAGTGCAGACCTGACCCTCTTCCAGGTGCGCTCGCAACGTTGGACAAAAGCCTGAGCGGAGGGGACGTTGGACTCGGCGAACTGAGATGAGAACAGCGGAGGCTGGTACCCGAGGCTACTCTGAAAAGGAGATAGCCCGGTCGCAGACGAAGGAAGCGAGTTGTGGGCGTATTCTGCCCAGGGGAGCTGTTCTGACCAAGACGCAGGGTTACGAAAAGAAAGACTGCGTAAGATGCGACCAATAGTCTGATTGGCCCGTTCTGCTTGACCGTTAGACTGGGGGTGAAAGCCGGAAGAGAGACTGACGGAAGCCCCAATCAAACGGCAAAACTCCCTCCAAAATTGAGACGTGAATTGCGGACCTCTGTCCGAAACGACGTCTGACGGAAGGCCATGAATTCTGAAAACATTCTCGATGATGATTTGTGCCGTCTCTTTAGCAGAAGGAAGCTTAGCAAGGGGAATGAAATGAGCCGCCTTAGAGAACCTATCGACAACCGTAAGAATAACAGTCTTCCCCGCTGACGAAGGCAGTCCGGTGACAAAATCTAAGGCGATGTGAGACCACGGTCGAGAGGGAATAGGAAGCGGCCTGAGACGGCCGGCAGGAGGAGAGTTACCGGACTTAGTCTGCGCGCAGACCGAACAAGCAGCCACGAAACGACGCGTGTCATGCTCCCGGGTGGGCCACCAAAAACGCTGGCGAATGGAAGCAAGCGTACCCCGAACGCCAGGGTGGCCGGCTAACTTGGCAGAGTGAGCCCACTGAAGAACGGCCAGACGAGTAGGAACGGGAACGAAAAGAAGGTTCCTAGGACAAGCGCGCGGCGACGGAGTGTGAGTGAGCGCTTGTTTTACCTGCCTCTCAATTCCCCAGACAGTCAACCCGACAACACGCCCCTCAGGGAGAATCCCCTCGGGGTCAGTGGAGGCTACTGAAGAACTGAAGAGACGAGACAAAGCATCAGGCTTGGTGTTCTTAGAGCCCGGACGATAAGAAATCACGAACTCGAAACGAGCGAAAAACAGCGCCCAACGCGCCTGACGCGCATTAAGTCGTTTGGCAGAACGGATGTACTCAAGGTTCCTATGGTCAGTCCAAACGACAAAAGGAACGGTCGCCCCCTCCAACCACTGTCGCCATTCGCCTAGGGCTAACCGGATGGCGAGCAGTTCGCGGTTACCCACATCATAGTTACGTTCCGACGGCGACAGGCGATGAGAAAAATACGCGCATGGGTGGACCTTGTCGTCAGAGAGGGAGCGCTGAGAAAGGATGGCTCCCACGCCCACCTCTGACGCGTCAACCTCGACAACGAACTGTCTAGAGACGTCAGGTGTAACAAGGATAGGAGCGGATGTAAAACGATTCTTGAGGAGATCAAAAGCTCCCTGGGCGGAAACGGACCACTTAAAGCACGTCTTGACAGAAGTAAGGGCTGTGAGAGGAGCTGCCACCTGACCGAAATTACGGATGAAACGACGATAGAAGTTCGCGAAGCCGAGAAAGCGCTGCAGCTCGACGCGTGACTTAGGGACGGGCCAATCAATGACAGCTTGGACCTTAGCGGGATCCATCTTAATGCCTTCAGCGGAAATAACAGAACCGAGAAATGTGACGGAGGAGGCATGAAAAGTGCACTTCTCAGCCTTCACAAAAAGACAATTCTCTAAAAGGCGCTGGAGGACACGTCGAACGTGCTGAACATGAATCTGGAGTGACGGTGAAAAAATCAGGATATCGTCAAGGTAAACGAAAACAAAGATGTTCAGCATGTCTCTCAGGACATCATTGACTAATGCCTGAAAGACAGCTGGAGCGTTAGCGAGGCCGAAAGGAAGAACCCGATATTCAAAGTGCCCTAACGGAGTGTTAAACGCCGTCTTCCACTCGTCCCCCTCCCTGATGCGCACGAGATGGTAAGCGTTACGAAGGTCCAACTTAGTGAAAAACCTGGCTCCCTGCAGGATCTCGAAGGCTGAAGACATAAGAGGAAGCGGATAACGATTCTTCACTGTTATGTCATTCAGCCCTCGATAATCTATGCAGGGGCGCAGAGACCCGTCCTTCTTCTTGACAAAAAAACCCCCAGCTCCGGCGGGAGAGGAGGAGGGGACTATGGTACCGGCGTCAAGAGCTACAGACAAATAATCTTCGAGAGCCTTACGTTCGGGAGCCGACAGAGAGTATAGTCTACCCCGGGGGGGGGTGGTTCCCGGAAGGAGATCAATACTACAATCATACGACCGGTGTGGAGGAAGAGAGGTGGCCCTGGACCGACTGAACACCGTGCGCAGATCGTGATATTCCTCCGGCACCCCTGTCAAATCACCAGGCTCCTCCTGTGAAGAAGAGACAGAGGAAACAGGAGGGATAGCAGACATTAAACATTTCACATGACAAGAGACGTTCCAGGAGAGGATAGAATTACTAGACCAATTAATGGAAGGATTATGACAAACTAGCCAGGGATGGCCCAAAACAACAGGTGTAAAAGGTGAACGAAAAATTAAAAAAGAAATGGTTTCACTATGATTACCAGAAACAGTGAGGGTTAAAGTAGCGTCTCACGCTGAATCCTGGGGAGAGGACTACCATCCAGGGCGAACAAGGCCGTGGGCTCCTTTAACTGTCTGAGAGGAATGTCATGTTCCCGAGCCCAGGTCTCGTCCATAAAACAGCCCTCCGCCCCAGAGTCTATTAAGGCACTGCAGGAAGCTGACGAACCGGTCCAGCGTAGATGGACCGACAAGGTAGTGCAGGATCTTGAAGGAGAGACAGGAGTAGTAGCGCTCACCAGTAGCCCTCCGCTTACTGACGAGCTCTGGCCTTTTACTGGACATGAAGTGACAAAATGACCAGCGGAACCGCAATAGAGACAGAGGCGGTTGGTGATTCTCCGTTCCCTCTCCTTAGTCGAGATGCGGATACCTCCCAGCTGCATGGGCTCAGCACCCGAGCCGGCAGAGGAAGATGGTAGTGATGCGGAGAGGGAGGCGACGGAGAGCGCGAGCTCCTTTCCACGAGCTCGGTGACGAAGATCAACCCGTCGCTCAATGCGAATAGCGAGTTCAATCAAGGAATCCACGCTGGAAGGAACCTCCCGGGAGAGAATCTCATCCTTTACCTCTGCGCGGAAACCCTCCAGAAGACGAGCGAGCAAGGCCGGCTCGTTCCAGCCACTGGAGACAGCAAGAGTGCGAAACTCAATAGAGTAGTCTGTTATGGATCGATTGCCTTGACATAGGGAAGACAGGGCCCTGGAAGCCTCCTCCCCAAAAACAGATCGATCAAAAACCCGTATCATCTCCTCCTTAAAGTCTTGATACTGGTTAGTACACTCAGCCCTTGCCTCCCAGATTGCCGTGCCCCACTCACGAGCCCGTCCAATAAGGAGAGATATGACGTAGGCGACACGAGCAGTGCTCCTGGAGTAAGTGTTGGGCTGGAGAGAAAACACAATATCACACTGGGTGAGGAACGAGCGGCATTCAGTGGGCTCCCCAGAGTAACACGGCGGGTTATTGATTCTGGGCTCCGGAGATTCGAAAGCCCTGGAAGTGGCCGGTGGATCGAGGCGGAGATGGTGAACCTGTTCTGTGAGGTTGGAGACTTGGGTGGCCAGGGTCTCAACGGCATGTCGAGCAGCAGACACTTCCTGCTCGTGTCTGCCTAGCATCGCTCCCTGGATCCCGACAGCTGAGTGGAGAGGATCCGAAGTCGCTGGGTCCATTCTTGGTCGGATTCTTCTGTTATGGTGAGTGAATGAGGACCCAAAAGCGAACTAACTTAAACAGAGCTTCTTTAATAACCAAACATAGGTAGGCTCAGATAGACCGGCAGATTCCGACAGGACAGGACAAGGTTACAGCAAACATGACGATAGTCTGGCTCAGGCATGAAACACAACAAACAAGAATCCGACAAGGACAGGAACAGAAACAGAGAGAGATATAGGGACCTAATCAGAGGGAAAAAGGGAACAGGTGGGAAACGGGGTGAATGGGTAGTTAGAGGAGACAAGGAACAGCTGGGGGAAAGCGGGGGAGAAAAGGTAACCTAACAACGACCAGCAGAGGGAGACAGGGTGAAGGGAAAGGACAGAGACAAGACACAACATGACAGTACATGACAATGTCCCCCACATTATGGTGGAACCACATGTCACATGTATATATCACATAGGATCCAGCTACTGGATCAATGGTAAGGAGACTGCAATTGGCTACCAAGGGGACAATTTTCTTGCTCTACATAGTAGTGTATTATTATGCCAGATCGTGATGAGTGGGGCAATGGGCTGGAGGCCATGCAGTGTGCTCTGCAGCTGGGGAAGAATGTGAAACAGGTCCTGCTGGACATGCACAAGATTGCCTCCGACAAGGTTGACCCCCACGTAATGGTGGAACCACATGTCACATGTATATATCACATAGAATCCAGCTACTGTATTGTCCCAGAAGATGAGCAGGTTGTTGTAGCTCTGATAACTAATGACACAGGATTGTGTGACCTGCCTCTTCACACAAACACAATAGTCCACAGACGCACGGATGCACACTATACACACAATGCAGCTCATGCATGAGTTGGACAGCTGCAAACACCTCATTGAGTTAGCTGCCCTTTGCCATTACCACCAGGCTCTTGTGTGTTGATGCATCTACAGTAGTGTCTGTAGTCACTCGTCTCGCCTGTGTTTTCCCTGTTTAGCCGTGTGACTTCCTGGAGACCCATTACCTGAATGAGCAGGTGGAGGCCATTAAGAAGCTGGGTGACCACATCACCAACCTCACCAAGATGGATGCTGTCAACAACAAGATGGCAGAGTACCTGTTTGACAAGCACACCCTGGGAGGCCAGAGCTAAACCACTTCCATCCCCAGGCTACGGCCTCCGGCCTCTGACCAGGACTCCTGGCTTCTCTGCTCTATCCTGCTGCCTTTGCATCTTTGAGGAGGGTGAGTGATGAACTGGTACAGAGCAATGCATCTGTTTCAGTTTGACAACACTGTACTGGATTTGGGAGGGAATGCATCTTGTGAAACAATTAAGTAAAAAGATCACAAAAGTTGTTGCTTTTGAGTAATGGATGTATCAGTTTATTCTGGTGAGTAGAGAGTAGCTCAATACCAAACAAGAATACCAAACAAGGATCCTTTTCACTAAGTGTATAACTGGTCATTTTTTATCTGCACTGAATCTGAAGAATGAAACGTTTTGAGCTGGAATCACTTTGTTTAACTCAAATGCTGGTTGCCCAAAGTCTACATCAGTGTGCATGTATTTATATATATTTGAAATTATTATACTGACAATTGTGGGCCAACAGTGACTTCGAGGGTCATAAAATGGGGAAAGGCTGACTTGAGGTTTAACGGACACTACCTCTGATGAACACAGAGTGGCGCCATTACCGTATCTTGTCACGGTGCCTTAATGCGTGGCCCATAAAACAACCGTCAACTCTAGGGCCATAACGGAGTGAAATGAGAGCCACATTTTCTCGATCAAATGGTGGTCTGTGGAAACGTATGTTACATGCATAATACAATTTAAATATATACATGATAGCAGACATCCTTTGAAATTGTGTATCAATAAGTTGGGTTTTTTACGGTATTCACTGGCTCCCCTCCCACAGTCTGAAGATGAACCATAACACATGATGACAATAGACCAAGGGGGGAAAAAAGCCCAGACTGACAAATGGCCTTCAAAGTAGTTCTCTCTTTCACAGCAGTGGATAGTTTTTTACAGGCATTGCACGAGAGAAATGATAGCCAAACAGATGGGGATGGAAAGATTAATTTGAGTGATGTCGGGTTTTGGTGTTTCACATGCGTTTCGAGAGCGAGTGACCAATGGCTTATAAAGTGGATGATAAGTAGTTGGCACAGCGATATTGAGGAAGATTAACGGACAGGGGGAGGGAGAACGCGATTGAGGGAGGGGGTGGTGCGCAGCGCAACAGTTCTTTCAACACGGAGTCCATAATTCATCGTTAACAAAAGGAAGACGTTTGGGTTTAAATTGGGGATTGCAATCGGGTGAGTTCTGTTGGTGTATGATCATGGGGTAGCCTATACTCCACACTGCATTTTAAAAGTGTATAATTAGACGGCCTAGAGGTCATTCAAACCCTTGTGCTATGCTCGGTAAATCTGCTAGCGAGCGGTTATGGTGAATGGGACGTCCAGTGTTACCGGTTGATGGGCACAATATTTGCCATATCTGATTAACATATTTGTTAACTGACATACGCTATTGCTGCTTTGAATTAATACTTGAGAGAGTAGCTTACCATTCACATTCTATTCCATATTCTGAGCCATCGCCTATCCAAGCTTTTACCCATAAGGTGCTTAGCCGTTTTCGCTGGTCCAAAGTTGGCGACACTTATTTAATTGGATTGATAATGTATTTTTATCCGTTTACTTTCATTAGGTGAAAAACAACAATTTTACTGTAGCTACCTCACCTCTGATTTTATGTGTGTGCACATGTCTAATGTCCACCCCTCCCCTCCCCTCCACTCCAAAGCTCCCTGTGTGCGTAACAACCAGCACATATGAAATATCGAAGTTGGCGCTTATTTTGGGTTTTAACAATTTTGGACTGGTACATTTGTGTCTTGTGCCATGTTTGCTTGGTAAGCCGTTAAATCCCGTAGTTGTATCTGTTAGTGGAGTAAAAAGTATCAAATTGGAGGAGATGTATGTACATCTTTGATGTTGGCTACAGTGTGCACCATGCATGCGCATTGCACAAGGCAGGCTTGACGACGATGACAATGGTGATGATGAAGATGAGACAGTGCACTCCAGTCTCAGATGGTCAACTTCCTTTTTTTTACTGACTCGCACAATAGAGAGAGCCATAAAGCACCACATAGCTACTAAGCCTTGAACCCTCTCAAAATCCCCCTGCCAGCTGTTCACCTCTCCTGTCATTTATTTACCACCGCTAGTGCGCTACTCTGTCCTCAGTTCCCATATGAGCCAAATCACCAATCCCAAAACTAGTCCCTCCCCCTACAGTTTTGGGGCGGCAGGTAGCCTAGTGGTTAGGACGTTGGGCCAGTATAACTGAGAGGTTGCCGGATCGAATCCCCGCGCGGGCGAGATAAAAAAAAATCTGTCGGTCTTCCCCTCAAGTTAACCCACTGTTCCTCAGTAGGCTGTCATTGTAAGTAAGAATTTGTTCTCGACTGACTTGCCTGGTAAAATATGTGTATTTTTTTAAAGACAGGTGGGTGGGTGTAAACAATAGCAGCTTTCAGTAGTTTGGGGACCAGGTTACCTGAGGGCTAACCATATCCCTGATAGCCATCCAATTCTTTCAGGTCTGCAGAATGGTGTCAATATGTGCCTATTATTTGGGGTGAGGAATCAGTTTGGGATTGGTTTTAGGATATTACCACCTGTAACAGATGGCCCAGCATAGGCCTTCTGAAGTGTTTCCCAATCGTGGTCCTGGGGACCCCAAGGGGTGCACATTTGTGTTTTTGTCCTAACACCTGGTTCATATAATCAACTCATAATTAAGTTTTGATTATTTGAATCAGGTCACTGTGTAGTGCTAGGGCAAAAACTAAAATGTGCACCGCTTAGGATCCCCAGGACCAGGATTGGGAAACACTGGCCTACATGGTCTTCCTGGTGTCTAACCCACAAAACAGACAGGTGTGATGATGATGTGTGCCATGATTGTTTCCTTCATACTCTTGTTGTTCAGGATATAAACATAGAAGGCAGATAAATGGTTCTTGGCAATCTGGTTCCCGACATGTTTTCCAGAGGAAGTCAGAAACATTTCAGATGGTCAAGGTCTCATTTTGTGATGGACACTCTAGAATTTGGGTTGATGAACTCATGTTGGAAAGTTCCGGCCTGGATTCAGTTGTAAATCCTTTCTCCTTGTCAAATCGTTTCACACCTGCTTTACTTGAAGTCCTACTCCAGTCTCCTTTTCAGCTAATTTACCACTCAATGTACTTAACAAAAGGCACATCTCAATAGATGGTTCAGGTAAGTCATGACATGGCACAAGTTGGGGGGTGGGCCTTTCCTCTTTTGTTCTCTATCTCCTCTATTGTTCCTCAAGCAAGGGGGGAAGACGATGACATCACAACTTCCCATCAAACCAAATCAAACCTTGAGTGCCCGTACTCCTTGAAGTTTTCAGTTGTGTCTAAGAAACACTATTTTGCTCAAAACATGTTTGTTTTTTTACCTTTAGTGTGTGTACATTTCAAAAGTAAAAAAAAATCAATGGAGGACGTCTTTAAGGCTAGGATCGATTAGGGATGGAATACTGATGTTGGGACAAATAAGGAGGGAACTGTCACAGGTATTGGTCACAGGAAATGCACAATTATTGTATATATACAGAACCAAAATATAAGCGCAACATGCAACAGTTTCAAAGATTTTACTGAGTTAAAGTTCATGTAAGGAAATCAGTCAATTTAAATAAATTCATTAGGCCATAATCTATGGATTTCACATGACTGGGAATACAGATATGCATCTGTTGGTCACAGATACCTTAAAAATAGTTAGGGGTGTTGATCAGAACACCAATCAGTATCTGGTGTGACCAACATTTGCCTCATGCAGCGCGACACGTTTCCTTCGCATAGAGTTGATCAGGCTGTTGATTGTGGCCTGTGGAATGTTGTCCCCACTCCTCTTCAATAGCTGTGCGAAGTTGCTGGATATTGGCGGGAACTGGAACAAGCTATCGTACACGGAGATCCAGAGCATCCCAAACATGCTCAACGGGTGACATGTCTGGTGAGTATGCAGGACATTTTCAGCTTCCAGGAATTGTATACAGATCCTTGAGACATTATCATGCTGAAACGTGAGGTGATGGCGGCGGATGAATGGCACAACAATGGGCCTCAGGATTTCATCACGGTATCTCTCTGCATTGGTTGGATTATCTTTGCAAAGGAGAAATGTTTTCTAACAGGGATGTAAACAAATTTGTGCACAAAATTTGAGAGAAAAGCTTTTTGTGCGTCTGGGATATTTTATTTCAGCTCATGAAACATGGGATCAACACTGTCCATGTTGCGTTTATATTTTTGTTCTGTTATTTGATCGATTTTTATGTTATTCCAAGGGTTTTATACAGTACACGTCAAAAGTTTGGACACACCTACCCATTCAAGGGTTTTTCTTTATTTTTACTATTATCTACACAGTAGAATAATAGTGAAGACATCAAAACTATTAAATAACACGTATTGATTTATGTAGTAAGCAAAAAATTCTTAAACAAATAAAATAAAGAAGCCACCCTTTGCCTTGATGACAGCTTTGCGCACTCTTGGCATTCTGTCAACCAGCTTCACCTGGAATGCTTCTCCAACACTTGAAGGAGTTCCCACATATGCTGAGCACATGCTTTTCCTTTACTCTGCGGTTCAACTCATCCCAAGCCCTCTCAATCGGGTTGAGGTCAGGTGAGTGTGGAGGCCAGGTCAGCTGATGCAGCACTCCATCACTTTCCTTCTTGGTCAAATAGCCCTTACACAGCCTGGAGGTGTGTTGGGTCATTGTCCTGTTGAAAAACAAATGATCGTCCCACTAAGCACAAACCAGATGGGATGGAGTATCGCTGCAGAATGCTGTGGTAGCCATGCTGGTTAGTGTACCTTGAATTCTGAATAAATCACCAACAGTGTCACCATCACACCTCCTCGTCCATGCTTCACGGTGGGAACCACACATACGGAGATCCGTTCACCTGGCTGTATCACAACCAGCTGTGTTTGAGAGTCCCATAGGGGGTCGCACAATTGGCCCAGCGTCGTTCGGGTTTGGCCGGGGTAGGTAGTCATTGTAAATAAGAATTTGTTCTTAACTGACTTGCCTAGTTATTTAAAAAAGTCCTTGCATCCCTGACCTTTGCAAACTGCAAATTTGTAACTGAATCTAGATAGGCACTTTCCAACATGAGTTCATCCATCCAAATTCTTAAGGAGATTATTTTATCTGGACTTCATTGCAGAATAACTTTAACTGCCAATGGCCCAATAGAATCAACCAGTAGCATGTTTAGCTAGGCCTATTCCAATGACCTTGGCCAGCACAAATCAATCCAAAGGCTTATACTATTGTGTGACCATAAAACCCTTGGAATAACAGTGAATTTATCCAAGACTGGAAGCGAAAAAAGAAGCCTCCAACAGAGTGGTCAGTCAGGCATGAAAACCCTAATCACTGACACAGTGATCTACCTGTTAACCAGTATCTAATCAGTAAGGCCCTGCCCTGAATCCCTGCATTCAGCCACCATGACCAGCTTAAGGGAACATACCATGAGTGAGAAGTGGTGGCCGACCCTATGCTACTCAACCAAGCTAGCCTCCGTCTCACCCGTACTGTGCGTGTGCTTGTGTGTGTGTGTTAGCGTGCGTGCGCGTATGTACAGTGCCTTGCGAAAGTATTCGGCCCCCTTGAACTTTGCAACCTTTTGCCACATTTCAGGCTTCAAACATAAAGATATACAACTGTATTTTTTTGTGAAGAATCAACAACAAGTGGGACACAATCATGAAGTGGAACGACATTTATTGGATATTTCGTACTTTTTTAACAAATCAAAAACTTTTCAGTTTTTTGGCCGTGCAAAATTATTCAGCCCCTTTACTTTCAGTGCAGCAAACTCTCTCCAGAAGTTCAGTGAGGATCTCTGAATGATCCAATGTTGACCTAAATGACTAATGATGATAAATACAATCCACCTGTGTGTAACCAAGTCTCCGTATAAATGCACCTGCACTGTGATAGTCTCAGAGGTCCGTTAAAAGCGCAGAGAGCATCATGAAGAACAAGGAACACACCAGGCAGGTCCGAGATACTGTTGTGAAGAAGTTTAAATCCGGATTTGGATACAAAAAGATTTCCCAAGCTTTAAACATCCCAAGGAGCACTGTGCAAGCGATAATATTGAAATGGAAGGAGTATCAGACCACTGCAAATCTACCAAGACCTGGCCGTCCCTCTAAACTTTCAGCTCATACAAGGAGAAGACTGATCAGAGATGCAGCCAAGAGGCCCATGATCACTCTGGATGAACTGCAGAGATCTACAGCTGAGGTGGGAGACTCTGTCCAAAGGACAACAATCAGTCGTATATTGCACAAATCTGGCCTTTATGGAAGAGTGGCAAGAAGAAAGCCATTTCTTAAAGATATCCATAAAAAGTGTTGTTTAAAGTTTTCCACAAGCCACCTGGGAGACACACCAAACATGTGGAAGAAGGTGCTCTGGTCAGATGAAACCAAAATTGAACTTTTTGGCAACAATGCAAAACGTTATGTTTGGCGTAAAAGCAACACAGCTCATCACCCTGAACACACCATCCCCACTGTTAAACATGGTGGTGGCAGCATCATGGTTTGGGCCTGCTTTTCTTCAGCAGGGACAGGGAAGATGGTTAATACAGGACCATTCTGGAAGAAAACCTGATGGAGTCTGCAAAAGACCTGAGACTGGGACGGAGATTTGTCTTCCAACAAGACAATGATCCAAAACATAAAGCAAAATCTACAATGGAATGGTTCAAAAATAAACATATCCAGGTGTTAGAATGGCCAAGTCAAAGTCCAGACCTGAATCCAATCGAGAATATGTGGAAAGAACTGAAAACTGCTGTTCACAAATGCTCTCCATCCAACCTCACTGAGCTCGAGCTGTTTTGCAAGGAGGAATGGGAAAAAATGTCAGTCTCTCGATGTGCAAAACTGATAGAGACATACCCCAAGCGACTTACAGCTGTAATCGCAGCAAAAGGTGGCGCTACAAAGTATTAACTTAAGGGGGCTGAATAATTTTGCACGCCCAATTTTTCAGTTTTTGATTTGTTAAAAAAGTTTTAAATATCCAATAAATGTCGTTCCACTTCATGATTGTGTCCCACTTGTTGTTGATTCTTCACAAAAAAATACAGTTTTATATCTTTATGTTTGAAGCCTGAAATGTGGCAAAAGGTCACAAAGTTCAAGGGGGCCGAATACTTTCGCAAGGCACTGTATATACACTGAGTGTATAATGTGATCTTGACTGGTAAATGTGATCTTGACTGGTAAAGTCACAAGCCTATTAGCCAGAAGTCTATAACCTCTTATGTTTGCCTCCCCTCACTCACCATCACATAGCTGTGCTTACTAATCCTGCGCCGTTCACTCTATCTGTTGGGATTTAACGGGTTGATTTGACAAGCCACAAATCAGATATTGTTATGGAAATGTGATTATTGGTATGGATAACTAGGTGGGATCTGTCTGTGTGACAGCAGGTAATGTTGTGGGGGTTAATGGTAGTGGCTTAGGGTGGATAAGGGATAGTAGGGGATAGGACAGGAACGGGAGCAGAGAGTGAACTGACCTGTCCCTAATTTAGTTAAGCTCTGGGATTTGGGGATTACCTTTGGCAATTAATCCTGTTACGTGTCTGTGCACAGTGAGAGGAGGACAGCAGATGTTGGAGGGTCGCAGTGTGTGTGTGGCATAATGCAGCCTTGCAGGGAGGTATTCATATGCATATGTAACAGAGCTGGTCTTGTTTGCATGTTAGTATGTGTGTGTGTGCGTGTATGTGTATGTGCATGTGCATGCATGTGTGTGTCAACAGCCAGCCTGTGATGGAGTCTGGGGGATTAGTGATGGACACTATGAAACAAGAGAGGAAGGAGGGAGGGAGAACGACATAGGGGGATATGGAAGGGAGGAGAGAGATAGAGAAAGGGTTGGGGAGCGGGAGGCAGCGGGTGAGGAGGGAGGCATGGAGGGAGGGGATACCGGACACAGACGGGACGAGAGCGATGCGGTAGATAGAGAGATTAACTGACGAGAGGAAGGGGTGGAGTGAGAGGGAGGCAGGGGGTGATGATGGGGGAAGAAAGTCTCAAGAGGCGAGTGGGATTGAGAAGAGTCAGGGAGAGAGGGATGAGTAGGAAGTTTAGTATCGGAGGGGGGGAGAGAGTGTCTAGGAAGTAAAGGGAGAGCGATTGTGAGGAAACAGAGGAAAAATAGACATATAGAGAGAGACATATTGATGAACTGGATTATAGGGTGCGAGAAAGGGGAAAGCAGACAAAAACAATCATAGAGAGAGACAGACAGACAGACAGAGAGATTTTATTTTATTTACGATCTCCATTAGCTGAAGCCAATGGCGAAAGCTGTTCTTACTGGGGTCTGACACAATGAAAAACAAAGACATTGCAGACAAAAATACTTCACAATCTACATACATTTAAAACCATTAATATGTAGACATTCCAGATGTGTGCGTGTGTGTATCTATTAGTTGCACAGACATGTCAGTACATACGCACACAAAGTAGGAGAGAGAGATAGAAAGAGAGCTAGAGGGAGACAGATTGGAAGCCGAGGCAAAGCCTTATCCCTTGAGGCTTTGTTTTAAATGAAGGGACAAACACGAGAGCCGATTGCCTTCCAGTTGTACGTTGAATCAACGTCATTGCCATTCTGTTGAGCAATCTCACAATCCTATTGCAGCTGGTTGCCTTACCATTTTACATTGATTCAAACCTCAATGCTGACTTGCAAAGTGATGTGTAATTCCTATTGGAGTCCAGAGTGAGGATATCCAGCAATTGGAACTTTTATTCACCTGCAGCCTGCATTGAGAATGACTGTAAGGAAGATTGATTAGTGAGACTACCTAGATCATATACACTGGAACAGACAGCTCAGTGACAGGAGCAAAATGTCCAACTACTAACAGATTGAATTAGATTAGAAAATGTATCTTATTTATGTTTGTGTAATCAACCAATTAATGTACGTGAAAAAAAAAATATTTTTATTGAAACAATTCTGAAAATCAACCTGCAATAGAGCATGCTGGGAAATATAACAATGGCCGTGGTTTTAAGCAAACATTTGTAATCTTACCTAACAAGCTTGTTCAAATTCAGGTCACTTCGAGCAGTTTGTTGATACAACGTAGAATTCTAAGGAGCCCAGCTGCAGTAGGATTGTGAGTGCACAAACTTTGGGCATAAATCTACCCAAGCCTTTTTAAATTCAGCTCACTTTGAGAAAAGTTTGTAGAGTGAACAAACGTTCACACATTAGCTACATTTCTTGTCCTTCTGAAGTCCACCCAAATCACAGAATAATTCTGGTTAAGCTAAATTGGCTTTTTTACAGCGAAGACAAACATGAATTTGTATTTTGACTCAACAAGTTTTTATACATTCAGCTCACTGTTAGCAAAGTTTGTTGACTGAACACATTAGCTCAATTTATTGTCTTTCTTATGTCCACCAAACTCACAGAATAATGCTGATTAAGCAATTGGTTAAGTTGGCGCTATTCTGTCACAGGGCTTTACCTACCAATCTGTCTCTTTAAAGCTGAGTGTCAAGCAAAAGGTGCATTGACTCACTTAACTTACTTACAATGTTTTGGGGGAAATGGTATGACTCAGCAGGGTACATTCTTTAAAATAAAGGTGCAAGTTGGAACCAAATAAAGTTATTGAGAGCAATTTCATAGGGTAACCATTTTAGGATCTCTAGAGAACCACGAATGGGATGGTTGTTTGAAGAATCATACAAAAATCCTAAACCAGAAATGTTTTGAACCCCCAGGACTGCAATTTAATAGCCCTGCTGTAGGGTTTAAGCCTTATTTGCATATTTTCCAGTTAATTTTAGTTTTATAGTACCACCTATAACTTTGTTTGCTGGTGACAGAGACATGGTTGTTGCATTCATTCATTTTCAATCCTGTGGGAAAGTGAGAGTAGGGACATCCAATGTTTAGTGAAAAAAATCACCCATAACCTGCATTCAGAATGACTGCCACGGTTGGGAAGACTAAGATATGAGGCGAGCTTAAACATCTTAACTGGAACAATCAATTCAGGAACGAGTGAAATAAATCCAAGTAACAGATTGGAATAATTTAGAAAAATGTATGTTATTTATATTTGAGTAGCATGAGATTAATTAATGAATCAATGTTCATGCAAGAATTTACCTGCAATAGAGCATTCTGGGAAATATGATAAAAATA
Source organism: Oncorhynchus mykiss (assembly GCF_013265735.2). Lineage (NCBI taxonomy): Eukaryota > Metazoa > Chordata > Actinopteri > Salmoniformes > Salmonidae > Oncorhynchus > Oncorhynchus mykiss. Next base: position 62,742,836 of record NC_048576.1, read on the forward strand.
CCAACACTTGAGGTTCCTTTATACCAATGAGTGCTAATTTAACTCTTGAATCAACACTAGAAATGTTACATTGGAAAATAAACAGTTAGCACTGGCCAATTTCCTGTGAATGGGACACATCTGCAGGCTTCCACACATTTCAAGAACCTTTTAGAATTTTGAAGAACCGTAGATGCCAGGTCAAGGACCCCACACTTAACTCAAAGGTTCTCTAACGGGCAAAGGTTCTCCAAGGAGCTGAGGAAGAACCATTTAAGAACTTCCAGTCTCAGGGCCGACACTCGAACCATAAGACCACTGAGTTGGTTAACCTATCTAGTCGACTTTACCTACCAGGATGTTTAAAATTCATGGCATATTAAAATACTTCTTACACAGCTCTTAATGATTGCTCTTTTGTTTTCTCTGCCGTTTAGTTGAGCTGCAATGCGATTGGCCAGTGTGCAAGCGCGGGCTCGTCGGGCGGCTGAGGAGAGAGAAGAGCCGCCCCCAGGCCCCGCCCCTCCCTCCACCCACCACTCTGATCACCAGTTCAAGAACATGAAGAGCAAGTTCTTCAACGAACTCACCCACATGCCAAGTGAGCCCTGGACACAATGAACACACACACACACACACACACTCATTGCTAATTCTGTGTGTGTAATTTTGTTTCACAAAATGTCCTCTCGTCATCTCTTCTCTTTCATTCCATCCCCTGCTTTTCCTCCACTTATCCCAGATCATAAACTCAAAAGTAAGTTACTATTGTTTTCCCATCGCTTGTGCTCTCCTTTTCCATCCCTCCTCACAATAACATGTCAGATGTTATTATTCCATGGCATAAGGCCGACACAAGGCCTATGTATGTCGTGTTATACACTATGTGTACAAAACATTAAGGACACTTTCCATGACATACACCGACCAGGTGAATCCAGGTGACAGCTAGGATCCCTTAGAATGTTTGTTTTATAAAGTCTTTATATAATGTATAGTCTGTATTCCCCTGACTGTTGTTTGTAATGTTTGGAGAGAGAAAAAAAAAAGCCACGATCCCTTATTAATGTAACTTCTTAAATCCACTTCAACCAGTGTAATTTAAGGGGAGGAGACAAGTTAGAAAACATATTTTTTGAAGCTTTCAGACAATTGAGACATTGGATTGTGTATGTGTGCCATTCAGAGGGTGAATAGGCAAGACAAACTATTTAAGTGCCTTTGAACAGGGTATGGTAGTAGGTGCCAGGTGCAACAGTTTGTGTCAAGAACTGCAATGCTGCTGGATTTTTCCACACTTAACAGTTTCCCGTGTGTATCGACAATGGTCCACCACCCAAAAGACATCCGGCCAATTTGACACAACTGTGGGAAGCATTGGCGTCAGCATGGGCCAGCATCCCTGTGGAATGCTGTCGACGCCTTGTAGAGTCCATGCCCCTGACGTATTGAAGCTGTTCTCAGGGCAAAAGGGGGTGGGTGCAACTCAATATTAGGAAGGTGTCCTTAATGTTTTGTACACTCATTGTATACGTCATAACCCTACATAAGGCCTATGTACAGTATGTTGTATAATAGATGTCATAAAGGCTACATAAGTATTTTATGTATGTTATATGTATGTTTTATTATGTATGTCACAAGGCTACATAAGGCCTATGTTTGTCTCTCCTCCAGTGCCCATGTGGGCAATAGGAGCCATAGTGGTGGTGGTGCTGGCTCTGGTGGCCTGTCTTTGTTTCTGTATCTGGAAGAAGTGCATCAACAAGGGCAAGAAGCCCAAGAAAGTGCGCGAGAGGAAAGGAGGCCGAGGCAGAAGAAAGAAGGAGGGAGCCGGAGAAGGAGAGGAGGGCAAGGTGAGAGGAGACAGAGGGAGGGAGGGAGGGCAATATAGTGGGTGGTGTAATGGGTTCAAGTATCTCATTTGCAACTGTATTTGAAATGATCTGAAGTGATTTCCAGATGTAACTGTGTGAAGGGAGAGACTAATGCAGTGACTGTGTAATGATACCTGTGATAAATGATTGATATGATGTTCTCTGTCATTAAGGAAGGAGAGGGTAAGGAAGGAGAGGAGGAGGAAAAAGAGAATTTCGGAAAACTGGAGTTCACCCTGGACTACAACTTCACTGACAACCAGGTGTGTGTGTGTCCGTGTGTGTGTTTGTGTGCATGTGTGTCTTGTCCTCCCTGACATTTGACCTCCTTGATGTGAAGTGTCTGACTAATGACACGTCTAAAGAGTCTCTGACCTCTGCTCAGATCTCAGCTTTAACCTCTGACCTCTTATTTGTGTCTTCAGTGATTTATGACCTTTTCCTCTTCACGGCTCAGCATTAAAGCTGTGGCCTTTAGAGGGGACATGTTCTATCCGCTAAGCCACTCTTACATTTAAAAGTCAGTTTAAGTGCACTGCGCTATTATGCGGCTTGAATTGAATCCCGGGTAACATTGCATATATGTGACAAATGAGATGTGTACTGCAGAAGCACTCCAAAATCATTTTTGGGACGAAGTGCTGTGCCATTGTTTTGAAGTGTTACGTTTGTGTTTGGTCAAATCTCAGGTATGTTATCGCAATAGCCCTATGTGGATTGAATCCCGGCCTAAATCCGCCTAAATCATCACTGCGTTCTTACGGACGTTGTTAAAAATATTTTGTTGGCCATTGCTTACCTCTGACCTTTTCCCCCTCTCTGCCCCCTCTTTCAGCTGATCGTGGGCATCCTGCAGGCTGAAAACCTGGCAGCCATGGACATGGGCGGCACCTCAGACCCCTATGTCAAGGTATACATGCTGCCAGACAAGAAGAAGAAGTTTGAGACCAAAGTCCAGCGCAAGAACCTATGCCCCGTGTTCAATGAGACCTTCATCTTCAAGGTCAGTCTGTGGTGCTGGAGAACAGATGGCGATAGAGAGATGTGGTACTCATTCATGTGTACAGGTATAACCCTTAGAAAAGCTCTTACAGTACTGAGGTTTCTGTAGTCGAGAACGCTCGGTCCTGACCGTCTCCTCCCTGTTCTGTGTGTCCCTCCACAGATCCCCTACCAGGAGCTGGGCGGTCAGACTCTGGTCCTGCAGGTCTTTGACTTTGATCGCTTTGGTAAACACGACGTGATTGGGCAGATCTCCATCCCCATGAACAGTGTGGACCTGGCTCAGCCACTCCACGAATGGAGGGATCTGGTTGGAGGAGAGAAAGAGGAGGTGAGGAAGGATGTATTACAGTCTGTCTGGGTTTTGGATGCATGTTTTCTCTACATCTACCTGTATGTGTCTGTCTGTGCACATCAAACTGTATCGAACTGCCTGTTTTAATACATCTTTCTGTCTTCGTGCCTGTGTGTGTTTGTCTGGTCACACAGGTAGAGAAGCTAGGGGACATCTGTATCTCTCTGCGCTACGTCCCCACGGCCGGTAAATTGACGATCAACATCATGGAGGCCAAGCACCTGAAGGCGATGGACTGTGGAGGCTTGTCAGGTGACCTTCTATTAGTCCTTACACTCTCCTACCCAATACCAGCCATGCTGTGGCTTTACACTCTCCTACCCAATACCAGCCATGCTGTGGCTTTACACTCTCCTACCCAATACCAGCCATGCTGTGACTTTACACTCAACTAGTTAATACCAGCCATGCTGTGGCTTTACACTCAACTAGTTAATACCAGCCATGCTGTGACTTTACACTCAACTAGTTAATACCAGCCATGCTGTGGCTTTACACTCAACTAGTTAATACCAGCCATGCTGTGACTTTACACTCAACTAGTTAATACCAGCCATGCTGTGACTTTACACTCAACTAGTCAATACCAGCCATGCTGTGGCTTTACACTCAACTAGTTAATACCAGCCATGCTGTGGCTTTACACTCAACTAGTTAATACCAGCCATGCTGTGGCTTTACACTCTCCTACCCAATACCAGCCATGCTGTGGCTTTACACTCAACTAGTTAATACCAGCCATGCTGTGGCTTTACACTCAACTAGTTAATACCAGCCATGCTGTGGCTTTACACTCAACTAGTTAATACCAGCCATGCTGTGGCTTTACACTCAACTAGTTAATACCAGCCATGCTGTGGCTTTACACTCTCCTACCCAACACCAGCCATGCTGTGGCTTTACACTCAACTAGTTAATACCAGCCATGCTGTGGCTTTACACTCAACTAGTTAATACCAGCCATGCTGTGGCTTTACACTCAACTAGTTAATACCAGCCATGCTGTGGCTTTACACTCAACTAGTTAATACCAGCCATGCTGTGGCTTTACACTCAACTAGTTAATACCAGCCATGCGGTGGCTTTACACTCAACTAGTTAATACCAGCCATGCTGTGGCTTTACACTCAACTAGTTAATACCAGCCATGCTGTGGCTTTACACTCAACTAGTTAATACCAGCCATGCTGTGGCTTTACACTCAACTAGTTAATACCAGCCATGCTGTGGCTTTACACTCAACTAGTTAATACCAGCCATGCTGTGGCTTTACACTCTCCTACCCAATACCAGCCATGCTGTGGCTTTACACTCAACTAGTTAACACCAGCCATGCTGTGGCTTTACACTCAACTAGTTAATACCAGCCATGCTGTGGCTTTACACTCAACTAGTTAATACCAGCCATGCTGTGGCTTTACACTCAACTAGTTAATACCAGCCATGCTGTGGCTTTACACTCAACTAGTTAATACCAGCCATGCTGTGGCTTTACACTCAACTAGTTAATACCAGCCATGCTGTGACTTTACACTCAACTAGTTAATACCAGCCATGCTGTGGCTTTACACTCAACTAGTTAATACCAGCCATGCTGTGGCTTTACACTCAACTAGTTAATACCAGCCATGCTGTGGCTTTACACTCAACTAGTTAATACCAGCCATGCGGTGGCTTTACACTCAACTAGTTAATACCAGCCATGCTGTGGCTTTACACTCAACTAGTTAATACCAGCCATGCTGTGGCTTTACACTCAACTAGTTAATACCAGCCATGCTGTGGCTTTACACTCAACTAGTTAATACCAGCCATGTTGTGGCTTTACACTCAACTAGTTAATACCAGCCATGCTGTGGCTTTACACTCTCCTACCCAATACCAGCCATGCTGTGGCTTTACACTCAACTAGTTAACACCAGCCATGCTGTGGCTTTACACTCAACTAGTTAATACCAGCCATGCTGTGGCTTTACACTCAACTAGTTAATACCAGCCATGCTGTGGCTTTACACTCAACTAGTTAATACCAGCCATGCTGTGGCTTTACACTCAACTAGTTAATACCAGCCATGCTGTGGCTTTACACTCAACTAGTTAATACCAGCCATGCTGTGACTTTACACTCAACTAGTTAATACCAGCCATGCTGTGACTTTACACTCAACTAGTTAATACCAGCCATGCTGTGACTTTACACTCAACTAGTTAATACCAGCCATGCTGTGGCTTTACACTCAACTAGTTAATACCAGCCATGCTGTGACTTTACACTCAACTAGTTAATACCAGCCATGCTGTGGCTTTATACCCAACTAGTTAATACCAGCCATGCTGTGGCTTTATACTCAACTAGTTAATACCAGCCATGCTGTGGCTTTACACTCAACTAGTTAATACCAGCCATGCTGTGGCTTTACACTCTCCTAACCAATATTAGCCAGTTGTGACCTGTTAATGACATCTGGTTGCCGAAATGTTGTTGAAGTAACTCAACATGAACCACTGGGCAACATTACAGAGTTGCAGACACCACACATTAATCTACTGCACAATAATGTGTCCTCAGGTGTTCTTCATCCCGGCTCACCCTCGGTTTGACCTCTGTTTGACCTCTGTTTGACCTGTGTAACTGACATTCCTCCAGATCCCTTCGTTAAAGTGGTGCTGCAGCACCAAGGCAAGCGGCTGAAGAAGAAGAAGACGACGGTCAAACAAAACACTCTGAACCCCTACTTCAACGAAAGCTTCAGCTTCGAGATCCCCTTTGGCCAAATACAGGTCTGTACACCAAACGTCCCGCAAGGAAGACATCTTGGGGTCGTTATGACAGGTTGTCCTGTGTGTTGAACAACACAGTACATGTGGTGGTATTTTGATTTCACCTGACTTTTTTTAAATGTATTTATTTTTTAACTTGCCGCTTTTTCCACTCTTCCCTTTCCTCTTGCAGAAAGTCCAAGTGTTGATCACGGTGTACGATTACGACAAGCTGGGCAGCAACGACGCCATCGGGAAGGTTTGGATCGGCTTCGGCGCCTCAGGGGTGGGCCTCCGCCATTGGTCAGACATGCTGGCCAATCCAAGACGTCCCGTGGCCCAGTGGCACGCCCTGTGTCCCGAGGAGGAGGTGGATGAGGCCCTGAAGAAACCCCTCCGCTAAACACACACACACGTACACTGAGCATTCCTGTGCACGTTCAAAGAAAACAGCATAGGACCTGAATATTACACAACAGCGAATAAGCTCAGTAGTGCTGATCATGACACAACGGCACTACTCAAATAGAAACTTCCAAGAAAAACAACTTGAGCTACCACTCAAACACTACAAGCCACCTGTACATCGATGTAGTGCTGGATTGCCATTTCGGATCGTTTTGTGCACTCTTTCCTTACTTATTATTCTTTCGTAACTTTTTTTTGTTTGTTTGCGTATTAACTCGTTGTGCTGTATGATGTTAAGTTATTATCGTGTGTACGAGCGCGTGTGTCTGTGTGTGTTCGTGTTAAACCGTAGTACATGAAAGCTTTCTCTGGTTTATTTCCCGAATGTAATGTGAGTGGTTGTAAATAACGAAATAAATCATTCCCAAAATGACCAGAGGGATAGTCAGGTAGATTTGCCAGCTTGAGTATTTATTTCTTTAACCTTTATTACAGATGAGCCCCGAGTTACGTCATTTACAGGAAGTAGGCACATCAGAATATCAAATCAAAATGCAAGCAGGAAGAGAAACAGTATGAGTATGAACACACGCTCCTTACGGGAAAACCACATGGATTTCACATGTGATCTTGAGCAACAACATGCAAGCACATGCGAAAAAGATGATCTCATGTGAAATAAATATGACAACGCAACATTTGAGCGTAGGTGAAAACCCAGATGTAAAATATTCTCAGTGACATTTGACATTAAAGGGCATAATTTACATTCATTCAATCAGTCATGGTCCCCCATCATATTTTGTCTAGCTCACATTCTGTTCCAGGGCTAGAGGCATCACTACAGACCCTGGTTTGATTCCAGTCTGTATCACAACTGGCGGTGATTGGGAGTCTCATAGGGTGGCGCACAACTGGCCCAGCGTCATCCGGGTTTGGCCGGGGTAGGCTGTCATTGTAATATGTTATTAACTGACATGCCTAGTTAAATAAAGGTATAAAATAACATTGTGTTATACCTCATTTGGGATTTGAACTCAGAAGCTTTTGGTTAGATATACTAGATATGTGAAGTTCCTGCTGCACCACCAGGTCTATGGAAATAACATTGATTGGCTATACTGTACATATATGTGTTACTGTATGTTCTTGGTAACAAATAATTATCTCAAGGCACTGCTGAGACATTAATGCCTGGACCAAAAGGTTACAAGTTCAGATCCCGAGAGCATTTCTGCACAGTTAATATCAAGTCTCCCTGAACCCTGCTACACTTCTGTTGGTGTTGTCAGATAATCGCACAATTATTGTCTTGATTCTGGGCATCTTTTAGAAGTGCAGAAATGTATTCTTGTCAATAAATATGTGGCAGTCATGGCCACAGACCTGGTGGTGTAGCAGGAAATTCAGATGGCTGGCATCCACCTTAAGGAAAAACCACATGATTTCACATGGGAAATTACACATGTGAAATCTTATGAAAATGTGGTTTTGGAACACTTCACATGTGATTTTCCACATGTGAAATCATGTGGTTTTGGAACACTTCAAATGTGAAATTTCATATGTGTTTTTGGAATACATCACGTGACATTTCACACGCGAAAACGTGGTTTTGGAGCACTTCACATGTGATGTAATCATGTAAAAGTCATGTCGCCTTTCCGTAAGGATTAGGAACGTTACCAGTCGTCAGGATCTTTCTGCTACGCCACAAATTCTGTAGCATTCCCATACACATACATTCCCTTAGGTAATAGACCTATAATACATCTCAGCGTTTTGCAAACGAGTGCCATCTGCACTGCTATTTTAGTTATCAATTAATCTGACTCTCTCATCATTTCATTTACTTGTTATTTCAGCAATTTGAGAGTTTTCCGCGTTATCTAAAGTCAGTGGGACATATTATTTTGATTAAAAGTTACTCCTGAATATATTATATTCGTTTTTCTTGAGTTTATGAGCTGATATTCACTTTGAAGCCCAAAATATAGGAATAAAGGTGTAATCAGTTATTAGCACGGTGTTGTGGTTTAGCAGAAATATTGGAATGTTGGGAGATCAAATCCCAGGTGAGGACACGTTGAATAATTATTACTCTATAAATAAACGTACACAATGTATGTCAAATGCGTAAATTGAAAACATTGTATGTTAAAAGCACGTTGTGTATCATAATGACACATTTTCTTCATGTGTAGTGTTCCAAAAACACGTTTTCAGATGTGAAATGTCATATGGAGTGCTCTAAAAACAAATTAAATAATGTGTTTTTTCAGTAAGGGGACACACACGCACACACCCGCAGCCACACATGAACGCTACACTGACATTGGACCAATCGCTAAAACACGGGGACATTGCCTTTAAAAGAAAATCATGCTGTAACGCTGAATTGCTGCGATACGGATTGATTAGAGCCCTAATTTTCATGGATGGTTCAATCCGTGTCGCGGAAGATCCGCTTGAACATTTTGAGATCATTTCATATTGAGCCAACATATGCAGCCTTTACCATGAATGCAATCTCCGCGAATGTGGGAACATTGCCTTTAAATGTCAATCAAACTATAACGCAGATCTTCCGTGATACGGATTGAACCCATCGCTTAAACACACTGAAGTGGAAATGGCGATCAAACATATATTTCATCCAATCCCATATTATCATACTATTACTATGTATCCAAGTAATCCCATTTTGATGAAAAGAGGAGTGATACCTCACCCAAAATGAGCGCATACACATTTATGGTCATTAAAACAATTTAAAAAGTGTGTTCAGTACTGTATCTTGTAGTATTTTCTATCTTGTTAAAAATGGGTGGTGAATTTTCCACAGTGGTCGAGTTGTATTTACAATTTAAGCTTCTGAGCGGACATCTGTGGGATGGCTGCATGTGAGAGGGAAAAGACTGGATTATTTCTGTGTCCTCTTTCCTCGCTCTCTGTCAGTCTGACGCATTGGACTGGACTGGCCTCAGCAAAACATGTGAGCAGGGATTTAGAGAGAGGGGGAAAGAGAGGAGGGAGGGGGACGAGGAGGGAGGGGACATACACAGTACCAGTCCAAAGTTTGGACACAACTACTCATTGAAGGGTTTTTCTTAATTTTTGCTATTTTCTACATTCTAGAATAGCAGTGAAGACATTAAAACTTTGAAATAACACATGTGGAATCATGTAGTAACCAGAAAAGCGTTATAGAAATCAAAATATATTTTATATTTGAGATTCTTCAAAGTAGACACCCTTTTGCCTTGATGACAGCTTTGGACACTCTTGGCATTCTCTCAACCAGCTTCATGAGGTAGTCACCTGGAAGGTATTTCAATTAACAGGTGTGCCTTGTTAAAAGTACATTTGTGGAATTTCTTTCCTTCTTAATGCATTTAAGCTAATCAGTTGTGTTGTGACAAGGTAGGGTTGGTATACAGATAGATGATGGCCCTATTTGGTAAAAGACCAAGTTCATATTATGGCAAGAACAGTTCTATTAAGCAAAGAGAAACGACAGTCCGTCATTACTTTAAGACATGAAGGTCAGTCAACCAGGAAAATGTCAAGAACTTTGAAAGTTTTTTCAATTGCAGTTGCAGAAATCATCAAGCGCTACGATGAAACTGGCTCTCATGAGGACCGCCACAGGAAAAGAAGACCCAGAGATACTTCTGCTGTGGAGGATAAATTCATTAGAGTTACCAGCCTCAAAAATGGGCAATTAACTGCACCTCAAATTGCAGCCTAAATAAATGCTTCACAGAGTTCAAGTAACAGACACATCTCAATATCACCTGTTCAGAGGAGACTGCATGAATCAGGCCTTCATGGTCAAATTGCTGCAAAGAAACCACTACTAAAGGACACCAATAAGAAGAGACTTGCTTGGGCCAAGAAACACAAGCAATAGACATTAGACTGGTGGAAATCTGTCCTTTGGTCTGATGAGTCCAAATTTGAGATTTTTGTTCGTGTCTTTGTGAGACGCAGAGTAGGTGAACGGATGATCTCCGCATGTGTGGTTCCCACCATAAAGCATGGAGGAAGAGCTGTGATGGTGTGGTGGTACTTTGCTGGTGACACTGTCTGTGATTTATTTAGAATTCAAGGCACACTATCCAGCATGGCTACCACAGCATTCTGCAGCAATACACCATCCCATCTGGTTTGGTCTTAGTGGGACTATCGTTTGTTTTTCAACAGGACAATGACCCAACACACCTCCAGGCTGTGTAAGGGCTATTTGACCAAGAAGGAGAGTGATGGAGTGCTGTATCAGATGACCTGTCCTCCACAATCACCCAACCTCAACCCAATTGAGATGGTTTGGGATGAGTTGGACCGCAGAGTGAAGGAAAAACAGCCAACCAGTGCTCAGCATATGTGGGAACTCCTTCAAACATTCCAGGTGACTACCTCATGAAGCAGGTTGAGAGAATGCCAAGAGTGAGCAAAGCTGTCATTGAGGCAAAGCGTGGCTACTTTGAAGAATCTAAAATCTAAAATATATTTTTTTGGTTTAACACTTTTTTGGTTACTACCTGATTCCATATGTGTTATTTCATAGTTTTGATGTCTTCACTATTATTATACAATGTAGAAAATAGTAAAAAATAAAGAAAAACACTTGAATGAGTAGGTGTCCAAACCTTTAACCGGTTGTGTAAGGGCTAGTCAAAAGTCAAAAGTTTGGACACACCTACTCATTCAATCTTGATTTTTTACTATTTTCTACATTGTAGAATAATATATATATACATAGAGAGAGAGAGAAAAAAAGTGTGTGTGTGTGAGCTCTCTGCAAGTAGATCAGGCCTATAATTCCCTTCTGCCTGTCTAGTAACGTTATGGGTTGATGATTACTAGTATGTGCTGTAATAATGGTTTATAGTGTCAGCTAATATGTGTGTTTAAACCAATGAGTGTGTCTCATTAGTGGTCACCCGGGTGTAGTGTACCTACTGTATGTAGCTCTACAGTGGGTGTTACACATCTATCCAGCAGAGGGCAGCATTCCTCTAGTTCAGTAATGTGGGAGTAGGAGGAGGTAAGCCAGCCTTGACACTGATCTAAGGTCGATTCTGAGTCATTATACTTTCTCCCACGCTCCCAATAAAGTAATACGTGTGTGTGTGTGTGTGTGTGTGTGTGTGTGTGTGTGTGTGTGTGTGTGACAATTTCCAGAGGAACATCAAACTAGCAATCTCAGCGAGTGTGCACCGTGTTATTATCAATACATTTTTATTAGAACTTGTATTTTTGCAAGGAAACACATGAGGACATGCCAAAGAAGAGGGTGGCCACAATAAGAGAGGAAAGATGGAAGAGGGGATGGTGGGATCTCCCTCCTTTCTTGTTCCCTCCAACGCCGTCTTCTCCCTTCTCCCCCTATGAGAGCGGGAGCTTCTTTACTTCCACCGACCGCCAACCTTCCCCTTGCCATGGACCTTCTTACTACAGGGGAGAGAGAGAGAGGAGTTACTTGTCGACCATACAAACACGTGTTACTGAAAAAAAGTGGCTAAAAAGTTCATCTAAAGAAATCAAGAAATTGAATAGGGTTATTACTGTACTTACAATTTCTGGGCACTCGTGATTCTATTCAAGAGAACGATAATCTGCACACACACAAAAAAAATGAGACGAGATCACATTTGCATCAGTGGTTTCACGAATACTACACAACAGACGCACACAGTCGCTCACACATGAGCCTAAACATCTGTGGATTCTGCCCTTGGTACATGTGTCCAGGTCTTCCCACCTGATATTTCTGTTTCTTCATGTGGTCAATGAAGTCAAACTTATCCGACTCCAGCGCGTAGATCCAGTTCCACATCTCCTGAGCTTGTTGCCTGGGAGACCAAGAGAAGGTGGGGGGGGGGGGGGGGGTTACAGACGGTAACCATAGAAACACAGTTGGCAGCCAGCTGTGGGGTCTTTGGACGTGAATTGTAGAAAACTCTGATGTGGTGGTTTAAGGAAGATTTTTGGCCCATGTGTATTTGGCTTGGGGATAAGGTGAGGTGTTGCGTGATCGGCCCGGGACTCACTTCAGGGCGTCCTCTCTCAGGTTGTCGATCTCCAGTGTGGGTCGTCTCTCAGCCAAGGTCTTCTTCTTGATCTCTCTCCCCGTTAGACGCTTCCCTCTCCCACGATGCTCCGCCTGGAACATGTCAAACACGCCTAGAACTTCACAAACTTCAAACTATATAGAATGTTCTGATTCTCTCTGTATGTTCGCAACAGTCTGACAGAACATTTGACCCGCAACTGACCAACAGCGTAGATATTTATCTTAATGAAACACATTTGCTGTATGAATCTAAAAAAATCATCTGCTCCTAAAGCTAACAAGCGAAGGACAGTGGACATAAGTACCTTTTGCAGGAAGCCCCCAAAGTTGGCCCCCATGTTGGAAAGAACCTTCTTCTTCTTGGCCTCGTCTTCGTTCTTCTTTTTAGCCTCCTCGTCTTCCTTTCTCTGCCGCTCTTCCTGAGAAAGAGAGAACGCTAAAGTTAGAAAGGGAGAGGACATTCCCGAACACGACACAAGTCTACCTGTTGCTTAAAACCAGGAGTACCACAGTGGTGTCTGTTTGTCCCTACCGCAATCCTGTTCTGCCGGTCCCGCTCCTTCTCCGCTCGAACCCGCTGCACCTCTGCCCTCTCAAACCGACGCTTCTCCTGTGGGGGATGAGAGAGGGAAAGGATGAGAGGAAAGGACATTGGACTTTTTCTTATCAACTTTTTTTTGGGGGGGGGGGGGGGGGGGGGGGATCATGAGCTTGTGCGCTCCTTGACCAGGGTCGTGGTCTGTTGGGATGAAACGTAATAAAAAAATATTTAAAAAAACATGAGCATTGTTTGACAAGTTCATGTAGTTAAGGTGGTACTTCCTCTGTTCCATTTCAACACTTCAACATGATGTATACAGGAAGTTGACTCACAATTCGGTCCTTCAGCCCAATGAGCTCCTCTTCCTCCTTCTTCCTCTGGTCAAAGTGGACATCAATCAGACTCTGCAACTCAATGAGGTCCTTCTCCATCCTCTTCCGGTGGATGTCCTGAGAGAGGATTGAGATGAAATAGATTCTTATTCAGAGATGTGGTGGAAAGCGAAGCTGCATCAAACTAACAATCACTATTACTGTTCAGTGGTGAATTTGGACATTGAAGGGGAACAGCCAATCAGGACCCAATAATGGACCAATTCCTTGATATGAGATGACATCACTCACATCAAAGTCCACCCTATCCCCCTCTGGAATCTTGGGAGGGGCTAGCTGGGGCACCATGGGCCTGAGTGGGGGGAATAAGTGAAATAGAGGATGAACAGAACAGAGAAATAAACGTTTTAACCTATTTGTCACACAACACAAAGCAAAATTGCCACAAACAAAAGTGAACATACTTGGGCATGGGGAGTTTCTCCTCTGTATAGAGAGAGAGAGAAAGAGAGAGAAGAATTAACACATGAAAGCACAGAAATTGATATTCTTGCTCTCATTCTGAAGATGTCATATGAAATCCATCGTCCTGAAGAAAATAGAGGACACAAATCTCAAAAACAGGACAAAAAGTCAAGGCCATATGTTTTGAGTAAATCACACATTGATATCAAAAGGGTGTACAACAACAAAAAATATTTGAGTTATGCCTACAGATCTGAAAGTTAGTATTTGACCTCCAGAGTACAACAGGAGCAACAGCATGCACTATCATCATCATCATCATCATCATCATCATCATCATGTGTCTGTGTGTGTAGCTACAGCAACAGTACAGCTTTGTTGATGAGGTCATGAGTTAAAGAGTTAGAACATGTGATTCCTTCTTCTTACAGGCATTTCAAATCTGGTTAGATTTAATGTGATTTTTAAAAAATCAATGTGTGCCTCGGGTGTATTAGAATCACTCCCACAATCACTCTCACCTTCCTCCTCCTGAGCTTCCTGCTCTGATGTGCCAAAGGCAGAGGGAGCGAGAGAGAGAGAGAGCGAGAGAGAGAGAAAAGAGAGAGAGATATACAGTAGATATTGAGAGAAAGAGAGAGAGAGAGAGATGGGAATGGGGAGAGAAAGATAAAGATGGGATAAAAGATTGAAGCAGAAAATTTATAAGAAATATGAAAAACAGAGGGAAGGAGGGAGGTGCAAGAAGAGAGATATGGAACGATTGAAGAGAGAGTAAGTTTAATGCAGTGGTGCCGACAGGCTTAGGAAAACTCACATGTCCCATCATGCACTGAGGGCCACATCATTGACTACAATTGTGTGACCCCAACAGTTACTAGAGAGAAATGTAGTTTTCTGAGACTTGTACTGTACAAGCATTCATAATTACGTATGCACACAATCACACATGTACATACAAGAAGTAATTGCAAATGTTCTACATATGAGGATGTACACTGAGTGTACAAAACATCAGGAACCCTACTATTTCCATGACATAGACTGACCAGGTGAATCCAGGTGAAAGCTATGATCCCTTATTGATGTCACTTGTTAAATCTACTTCAAGCAGCGTAGATAAAGGGGAGGTTACAGGTTAAAGAAGGATTGTTAAGCCTTGAGACATGGATTGTGTATGTGTGCCATTGAGATGGTGAATGGGCAAGACAAAATATTGAAGTGCCTTTGAACGGCGTATGGTAGAAGATGCCAGGCGCACAGGTTTGAGTGTGTCAAGAACTGCAACACTGCTGAGTTTTTCACGCTCAACAGTTTCCTGTGTCTATCAAGAATGGTCGACCACCCAAAGGACAGCCAGCCAACTTCCCTGTGTAACACTTAACCCCTTTGTAAAGTTCATGCCCCTACGAATGTTTTATTTTTTACTTATTTTTATTTAACTAGACAAGTCAGCTAAGAACAAATTCTCATTTACAATGACAGCCTAGGAACAGTGGGTTAACTGCCTTGCTCTGGTTTTGGATTTGATCTAGCAACCAAACGTCCAATGCTCTAACCACTAGGCTACCTGCCGCCCAAGTCTAAAGTAGTGTTGTGTTGTAGGGGATATACGAATAGAGGCTGTTCTGTGGCCAAAAGGGTTGCAATGCAATATTATGAAGGTGTTCCTAATGTTTTGTTCACTCCATGCATATTGTCCCCACATAAAGGAAGTGCAGAGCATTAAAAAAGTCGAAAACTAAGCAGCGAGAGCAACAAAAACAAGCAGTTGAACACTGAAAAGTACCGCAGCGATAACAACAACTGTAAAACCCATACCGGAAATAGATTGAGGCTAAATAGAATGGAATAACCCTATATGTACTCCGTAGATATAGATCATATCATCATTTTTTATTTTATTGGCATTTATTTCTTTAATATTTTTGTTGGGATAATGTGTTCTCACCCTACCTGTGTACTCTTATTTCTCTGATAGCCAGGACCAGCACAGGGTCAGCCAATGGAAGCGGGACATAAGGGATATTGACAGGTCAGAGTGCATCACCCATTAGTCTGGCATTATACACAGAATACCTTGCTCATTAAGATACTAATGTCGTCCGTATCTCATCTGAGTGACCTCGGCTCTTAAGTCAGTCTGATTGGACAGACAGGTTCTGTCGCTGATGAGGACTTGTGAGATCTGTTCATCTCTAGATTCTTATTGGCTATTTCTACACAGTGGGCTAATCATCATTATGGCTTGACATCCTAGGCAATTCCCACGTAATCAAATCAAATCATAGTTGATTGGTCACACACACAGTTTAGCAGGTTTTATAGCTGGTGCAGCGAAATGCTTATGTTACTAGCCCTAACAATGCAGTAGAATGTCAAACGAGTACACAAATGATTTAATATGGATATATATATATATACAGTGCCTTGCGAAAGTATTCGGCCCCCTTGAACTTTGCGACCTTTTGCCACATTTCAGGCTTCAAACATAAAGATATAAAACTGTATTTTTCTGTGAAGAATCAACAACAAGTGGGACACAATCATGAAGTGGAACGACATTTATTGGATATTTCAAACTTTTTTAACAAATCAAAAACTGAAAAATTGGGCGTGCAAAATTATTCAGCCCCCTTAAGTTAATACTTTGTAGCGCCATCTTTTGCTGCGATTACAGCTGTAAGTCGCTTGGGGTATGTCTCTATCAGTTTTGCACATCGAGAGACTGACATTTTTTCCCATTCCTCCTTGCGAAACAGCTCGAGCTCAGTGAGGTTGGATGGAGAGCATTTGTGAACAGCAGTTTTCAGTTCTTTCCACATATTCTCGATTGGATTCAGGTCTGGACTTTGACTTGGCCATTCTAACACCTGGATATGATTATTTTTGAACCATTCCATTGTAGATTTTGCTTTATGTTTTGGATCATTGTCTTGTTGGAAGACAAATCTCAGTCCCAGTCTCAGGTCTTTTGCAGACTCCATCAGGTTTTCTTCCAGAATGGTCCTGTATTTGGCTCCATCCATCTTCCCATCAATTTTAACCATCTTCCCTGTCCCTGCTGAAGAAAAGCAGGCCCAAACCATGATGCTGCCACCACCATGTTTGACAGTGGGGATGGTGTGTTCAGCTGTGTTGCTTTTACGCCAAACATAACGTTTTGCATTGTTGCCAAAAAGTTCAATTTTGGTTTCATCTGACCAGAGCACCTTCTTCCACATGTTTGGTGTGTCTCCCAGGTGGCTTGTGGCAAACTTTAAACGACACTTTTTATGGATATCTTTAAGAAATGGCTTTCTTCTTGCCACTCTTCCATAAAGGCCAGATTTGTGCAATATACGACTGATTGTTGTCCTATGGACAGAGTTTCCCACCTCAGCTGTAGATCTCTGCAGTTCATCCAGAGTGATCATGGGCCTCTTGGCTGCATCTCTGATCAGTCTTCTCCTTGTATGAGCTGAAAGTTTAGAGGGACGGCCAGGTCTTGGTAGATTTGCAGTGGTCTGATACTCCTTCCATTTCAATATTATCGCTTGCACAGTGCTCCTTGGGATGTTTAAAGCTTGGGAAATCTTTTTGTATCCAAATCCGGCTTTAAACTTCTTCACAACAGTATCTCGGACCTGCCTGGTGTGTTCCTTGTTCTTCATGATGCTCTCTGCGCTTTTAACGGACCTCTGAGACTATCACAGTGCAGGTGCATTTATACAGAGACTTGATTACACACAGGTGGATTGTATTTATCATCATTAGTCATTTAGGTCAACATTGGATCATTCAGAGATCCTCACTGAACTTCTGGAGAGAGTTTGCTGCACTGAAAGTAAAGGGGCTGAATAATTTTGCACGCCCAATTTTTCAGTTTTTGATTTGTTAAAAAAGTTTGAAATATCCAATAAATGTCGTTCCACTTCATGATTGTGTCCCACTTGTTGTTGATTCTTCACAAAAAAATACAGTTTTATATCTTTATGTTTGAAGCCTGAAATGTGGCAAAAGGTCGCAAAGTTCAAGGGGGCCGAATACTTTCGCAAGGCACTGTATATATATATATATCTGTAGAAACACAACAAGAAATCAGGAAATGTCGGAACGAATCCAATTAAGAACCCAAAGTCACCTAGAGCAAGTCACATGGTTCTAGTCTAAAGTGTTATACAAGATATGAGGTGTCTTTTGAGACAGCCATTGTTAAGTAGGTGTGTTGTAGGGGATTTAGAGTGTAATTTGGGACACAACCAGTCTAAAGTAGTGTTGTGTTGTAGGGGATTTAGGATGTAATTTGGGACACAACCAGTCTAAAGTAGTGTTGTGTTGTAGGGGATATAGGGTGTAATTTGGGACACAACCAGTCTAAAGTAGTGTTGTGTTGTAGGGGATTTAGGGTGTAATTTGGGACACAGCCAGTCTAAAGTAGTGTTGTGTTGTAGGGGATATAGATTTTCATTTGAGACACAGACAAAAGTAGTGCAGTGTTATTGTACATATAAGATATCATTCGAGAGACAACTAGTCTCACCTCCTTCATCCTCCTCCTGCGGTTCTTCTTCTGGCTCCTCCTCTTGCTCCTCCTCTGCCTCCTCTGGAGAGAGAGTAAGCGAGAGAGAGAGAGAGCGAGAGAGAGAGAGGAGAGAAGAGGGGGGGGGAGCCAAATGGAGAGAGAGAAAGTCAGAGAGCAGTTCAGAGGACACAAGAAGGGACATGGAGCAATGAAGAAATCCAGGCAACGCAGTAGACATGGGGGGGGGGGGGGGACCTAAGAAAGACAAGTGTGGAGACGAAAAAGACACATATGAGACAAGGGGATGGGGAGAGACATTAGAATGATGAGTAAAGAGATAGAAGATGAAAGGAATGGAGGGAGATGAAAAGAGAGACAGAGAGTGTGTGGCTAATAGGGGGTCAGAGGCTTGGGGCTTTAAAAAGCATTTGTCAGTGGTGTGCTGAAAGCAAAAGGATCTGAGAGAACAGGCTAATAATAACAGGGCCGTGGACTGCCACATGCAAGGCCAAGTGTGGTCCAGCATGAATGACAACACTAACACCTCAGCTCAGCAACCGACTCACCTTCCGCCTGCTCCCCCCTACCAGAGAGAGAGAGAGAGAGAGAGAGAGGAGGGGGGAGAGCAAACGTGTGTGTGTGTGAGAAAGAGAAAGAGAGAGAGAGAGAGAGAGAGAGAGAGAGAGAGAGAGAGAGAGAGAGAGAGATTCAGTTGGCAATACATTCAAAATTTAAACCAGGAAAGTGACCATCACAGCATTACATCGGTAATGTATATTATTTCCATACTCACTCGTATTCCTCCTCTACATCAGACATGGCTGCACTAGAAGAAAACCGAAAGGATAGTCGATATACATCTCATACATAATCACCAACCTCTTTACAATACAATTATCTAGTAACTATCACGCACTTCCACGACACAAAAATAAAATAGGTGCTCTCCCTCCTCTTTTGACAGTCGATTTGATGGCTTAACCCCCCTGCTCGATTAGGTTACATTCAGTTCAAAGTCTTGCACAGAATTCACTACATCAAAGCAAAACCAAATCATTTTTTCCCTCATACACAAACGACACCTGTGATGGGACACCACATTTCTCCCGCTGATCACACGTATGATTGATCCCACTCATATATTCCATTCATGCTCTAAGCTGCCAGAGTATTGGTCATCCTTTTTCCCACAATAAGAGAGGATGGTGGGATCTCCCTCCTTTCCTAAGAAGAGAAAGATGGAAGAGGGGATGGTGGGATCTCACTCCTTTCCTAAGAAGAGAAAGATGGAAGTGGGGGTGGTGGGATCTCCCTCCTTTCCTTTCCCTCCCACGAGCCTCTCTAAAGTTCTTGGTCTTGACCTGTGCCCTTTGACAGCTACGTTTGGAGTTCCATCCGTGCTGCGGTCTCACCAAAAGTAAAGCAGACAGACATGGTGACTTCCGGCGCCGACAGAGATGGCCGCCTTGCTTCGCGTTCCTAGGGAACTATGCAGTATTTCGTTTTTTTACGTGTTATTTCTTACATTGGTACCCCAGGTCATCTTATGTACATATTCTTTATCCCCTTACACTTGTGTCTATAAGGTAGTAGTTTTGGAATTGTTAGCTAGATTACTTGTTGGTTATTACTGCATTGACGGAACTAGAAGCACAAGCATTTCGCTACACTCGCATTAACATCTGCTAACCATGTGTATGTGACAAATAAAATTTGATTTGAAAGCCCACCGACTGATCTTACTTCACTGGATGTCCTCCAAACCACCCACTGTATCAGCCCGGGTTGAAAGACCTAATGTCCTTTCTTTGTTTGAAAAAGAAAGAAAAATACACCCAGAGGAAGTACTGATAACTTTTTCCTGAGATGTTGACCTTTAAATGATTTAAAACAATTTGGGCCGACAGGGGGCAAGATGTGATATATTTTAACATTGTTTTCGTATTGTGTGTTTTGTGTGTGTGTGTGTGTGTGTGCGTGCGCCTTTCGTTTGTTTTCACGTTGTCGTTTGGCTTTATATGTCCAATAAAAATGTAAGAAAATAATGGTTGTTCACATGAACAGAGAAAGATACACACACTCACAAGGGGATTGTGCATGTTGGACCACGGGGGTTTCTGCTATAAATTGTCCCATGGTGCTGACATCTTTCTGGCTGACAAGCAGAGAGATTGACAGTGTGAACAGGTGAGAATGTTACGGCCCTAAACACAGACAGGGAGATACAGTTTCTGTCACTTTCTTCAGTTCCCCTCCTTTATTTCTCTCCTCTATTTTCCATCCCTATTTGTCACCTTGAACAATAGACCGGTAGATGACTTGTGTGAAGGAGTAGAGAGTAAATTTGAGGGTACACAGCAAATTGGCTCGCGTTGATTGTTCAATGTAACATTTCTAGTGTTGATTTAGGAACTAAATGAACGCTGGAAGAGTGAAATTCATACTCAGTGGTGTAAAAGAATCGCAAGCGTTGGTGTTAATAGCCAAAAGTATTGTTTTACACTTTGAAGAGTAAAACAGTCCCATCAAAACCACACCCATCCTTATATTTCCCAGCATGCTTTACTGCAGGTAGATTTTGTTTTAGGATTGTTTTTAGTATCTGTGTTTTTGCATGTACATTGATTGATTGATTAATCTTATGCTGCACAAATATAACTAACATATTTTTTCTGAACTAATCCAATCAGGTAGTAAGATTTATTGTACTTGTTACTGGTTTAAATGGTTTCCGTAGTCTTTTTTAAAATCAACGCTGAATGCAGGTTAATAGAAATTACAACTGTATGACATCCTACCTCTGGCTGGATTCCAATAGGAATTACTCCTAACTTCACTGTGTTGGAGTAAAACTAGGCCATCAAAGCAAGGCCTTATGATATATGTAATGCAGTGTCATTAAGTTGAATGATAACATTCACCTAGGTACTCATTTGGTGAAAGCCACAGGCCTTTAAATAGAAAGAATTCAACAACCGTGCCTCAGTAAATAACAAATACAGTCATGTGTGGTATCTCTACAATTGTATTTAATTATTATTACTATTTTTTTTAACTAGGCAAGTCAGTTAGGAACACATTTTTATTTACAATGACAGCCTACCACGGCCCAACCCTAAAGACGCTGGGCCAATTGTGCGCCGCCCTATTGGACTCCCAATCACGGCTGGTTGTGATGCAGCCTGGAATCAAACGGGGGTCTGTAGTGACGCCTCTAGCACTGAGATGCAGTGCCTTAGACCGCTGCGCCACTCAGGAGTAGCTTCATTCAAAAAGAAAAGGCACCATGGGAAATATGCAAATGAGGATTTAGACCATAGTGTTAAAACAACACCCAAAAGGACTGTTTAACACTAATAGGACTTAACTCTAGATTAAAACTAGAGTTGAATATAAATAAAACAGTGTTAATTAACCCAGTGTTAAATTTGCATAACACGGGCAAGTGTAATGTAGAGTACATTTTTTACACTACCAAGTGTTACATTAACACGCTAAATGTAACACTATAATCAGAGTACTTTTTACACTCTGTAGAGTGGGCCCATATGTTATCTGTGGCAGTGTTAAAATGTACTTTAAGTGTTGATTTAATACTGTAAAAATGTACTGTGATAGCCGTGGTTGGTTATACTTGGGTTTGTATAATCAAAACCTATAGGTCTAGTCCTCAGCAATACATGTTGTCATTGAATGGAAGGGCTTTATAAAACGTTACACTTGTGGCATGGGGTTGGTTTCAGCACATTAGACAGAATCCTGGTCCTTCTTTCCCCAGTCCTTTCTTCTCATCTTCCTCTTATGTCTATCAACCCGTATTCTTTGTTGTGTCTATAAACCCCTATTCTCTTTTCCCGGTGACGTCTCTCTACAAATGGTGTCAGCTGAAACAATTTATAGCATAGCAATTGCCCAGGAAATATTTATAGGGCACATAGCTGTCTCTCCCTCACTTGGTTTTGTGCCTGAAACAATGTCGGCCGTCCTAAAATGCCATCGGCGCCTCGCATAGATGAATCCATCCCGCTTTCCAACGGGGTGTCACGGCTAATGAGTTACTCAGTGTGTTTACCTAGCCAACGGAGGGGACAATGAGACGCACTGACGGATGGACGAAGGAACACATGGTGGGTGACAACATCGGTGGAGGTCCAGCGTTGATAGAGTCAGTCCAGCGCTGATAGAGTCGGTCCTGTCGTTACCTCGCTTCCAAAGCTCCGCTGTGTTCTGTTTGACTTCTCGTGCTCGTTTGTGGTACTACATTGTCATGAGTTGATAGATTTATTTATTTATTTATTTTCAGTAGACTGTGTTTATCCAACATATTTGGTTAGTTAAAAGCTAGTCCTGGTGCTGCTTCCCTCTCCCTGACCATTACCACATTCACTTTAGGACAATTATCAGCGCTAGATCAGTTCTCCCTGTTTTTACCGGCCTAACATCTGAAATCCACCATTGTTTAAGACCTGACTCTAGGCCTGTACCCAAACTTATTCCACTCCAACCAGGAACAGGGTCATGATCATGGTCATTAGGCACCAAGGTAAAATATATATATATATATATATAAAAATAAAAACACAGACAAACGGGGAGAGACAACCTGGAATTGTACAATAAGAAACACACATTTTGGTTCTGATGCAAAACATGAAAACATGCTCTATTGCGTGGCCCCAATGACCGACCCAGGAGAAGCCAGCATGGATATGGAAAAAGGGTGTGAACTCAAGCTGAGGGAGGGTTAAGAATGCCGGCCTAGCAGTAGGCCGACCAGGCGAGGCAGCGGAAGCCCACCATTTGGAGCTAAATGGCAGTTGGTTGGTAAGCGGTCCGGCAAGACAGATGGGATTTGAGGCAAGTGTAAAGTTTCTCCGGGACAGCAGCGGAGGGAGCATTGACTGTGGAATTCTGATGGGCTCATTTTAGTCAAGGACGCCGTGGGATGGGAGGCAGGGTGGTGAGACGGTGGGAGATTAGAGTGAGTCACAGCGGCTCATTATCACTGCTATAGGGGAGAGGACAGTATTAATAGTCCTAGGGAGGGAGGGAGAACGGGGATCACTGCCCCTAGCTATCTGTCTGTCAGAATGTCTATCTAACCCGGTGGGAACGAGAAGGAGGAGGGAGGAAGAAGAGAGTTAGCACAGTATGACGGACTAGCTGACTGGACGTTAGGGCTGGCTACAAGAGCTACAAGGTCAATGAGGGTCCTGGACTTATCCCAGCCGCTGCAATTAAAGTACAATCCATAATCATCCACAGGAGACAAAATACCCAAAACACAAACCATCATATATGACCAGGCCTACATTGGTCAGTACAGGCAATACTTACAGTTGAAGTCAGAAGTTTACATACACCTTAGCCAAATACATTTAAACTCAGTTTCACAGTTCCTGACATTTAATCCTAGTAACAATTCCCTGACTTAGGTCAGTTAGGATCACTACTTTATTTTAAGAATGTGAAATGTCAGAATAATAGTAGAGAGAATGATTTATTTCAGCTTTTATTTCTTTCATCACATTCCCAGTGGGGCAGAAGTTTACATACACTCAATTGGTATTTGGTAGCATTGCCTTTAAAATGTTTCACTTGGGTCAAATGTTTTGGGGAGCCTTCCACAAGCTTCCCACAATAAGTTGGGTGAATTTTGGCCCATTCCTCCTGACAGAGCTGGTGTCACTGAGTCAGGTTTGTAGGCCTTGCTCGCACACACTTTTTCAGTTCTGCCCACAAATTTTCTATGGGATTGAGGTCAGGGCGTTGTGATGGCCACTCCAATACCTTGACTTTGTTGTCCTTAAGCCATTTTGCCACAACTTTGGAAGTATGCTTGGGGTCATTGTCCATTTGTAAGATCCATTTGCGACCAAGCTTTAACTTCCTGACTGATGTCTTGAGATGTTGCTTCAATATATCCACATAATTTTCCTCCCTCATGATGCCATCTATTTTCTGAAGTGCACCAGTCCCTCCTGCAGCGAAGCACACCCACAACATGATGCTGCCACCCCCGTGCTTCACGGTTGGGATGGTGTTCTTCGGCTTGCAAACGTTCCCCTTTTTCCTCCAAACATAACGATGGTCATTGTGGCCAAACAGTTATATTTTTGTTTCATCAGACCAGAGGACATTTCTCCAAAACGTACAATCTTTTTCCCCATGTGCATTTGCCAATTGTAATCTGGCTTTTTTATAGCTGTTTTGGAGCAGTGGCTTCTTCCTTGCTGAGCGGCCTTTCAGATTATGTCGATATAGGACTCGTTTTACTTTGGATATAGATACTTTTGAACCGGTTTCCCCCAGCATCTTCACAAGGTCCTTTGCTGTTGTTCTGGGATTGATTCACACTTTTTGCACCAAAGTGCGTTCATCTCTAGGAGACAGAACGCGTCTCCTTCCTGAGCGGTATGACGGCTACGTGGTCCCATGGTGTTTATACTTGCATGCTATTGTTTGTACAGATGGTACCTTCAGACGTTTGGAAATTGCTCCCAAGGATAAACCAGATTTGTGGTCTACAATTTTCTTTCTGAGGTCTTGGCTGATTTCTTTTGATTTTCCCATGATGTCAAGCAAAGAGGCACTGAGTTTGAAGGTATGGCATTGAAATACATCCACAGGTACACCTCCAATTGACTCAAATGATGTCAATTAGCCTATCAGAAGCTTCTAAAGCCATGACATAATTTTCTGGAATTTTCCAAGCTGTTTAAAGGCACAGTCAACTTAGTGTATGTAAACTTCTGACCCACTGGAATTGTGACAGTGAGTTATAAGTGAAATAATCTGTCTGTAAACAATTGTCGGAAAAATGACTTGTGTCATGCACAAAGTAGATGTCCTAACTGACTTGCCAAAACTATCGTTTGTTCACAAGAAATTTGTGGAGTGGTTAAAAAAACATTTTGAATGATTCCAACCTAAGTGTATGTAAACCTCCGACTTCAACTGTATATGCACCAACTAAAGACAATGACAGGGTGTCGGTTTGATCTAAAAGGTACAAAAACTGATGCCACAGACAGATAAGTATATTTTTGTTAGGAATATCTTAAGATGCCAGTTTCCCGGACACAGGTGAAACTGAGTCTTGGATCAAAAAAAACTTTAGGCCAAGACTAGGCATAATCTCTGTCTGAGAAACTGACCCTACATGACCAAAACTGAGCGAGCAGCATCAAGAGGTGAAAGGTCATTCAGAACCTGGATGTACAGGAGGAGTTGGAGAAAGACTTACCAAGAGCAAGGTGAGGATTCAACGGTGTGACAGACCGATAGACAGAGGAGCCCAGGAGAATGACTATTGTCGTGAGACAATGGGAGTTTTATACAGGGGAGGGGTGGTGATGGGCAGTGTGTGTGTAGGGCAGAGGGCCATGGGCGGATTAGGAGAGAATTTTGGGAGAAAGACAACCGCCTACTGGGATTAAGAGAACGAGGGAATGACCTCACTGAACAAAAGAGGGGCAGGTGGCGAGAGAGACAGAGACACACAGAGAATGAAAGTGGAGAGAGAGAAAGGGGAGACAAAAGAGGGATGGATGAGAGGGGCATTCCAGGGCCAGAAATAAATGGCCAGAAATAGGTGGGATGAGTATTTTCTTCCATCCCTTTCCACGAATAGGGTCTTCCGTTCATAGAGGGACTCCCGGAAACAAGTAGTAAAAAAAGAGTAAAACCCATACTAAAGAGACGGTTGAATGGGGTATTGTTGGGATACATGTTGACTAACTGCAAGAGTGTTTGAAGGATTGTTATGGCTAAATATGACTGGTGTGATAATGAGAATGCATGGCTAATGTTTCGTGTGATAACTCTTCATTTATCAAAGACGAACTGAAGTGATGTGAACATAAGCGCTCACAGACGGTGATTAAAAATAACAGTTTTATTTTGATATACAACAAAGATGGACAGATATCTGACATTCAGCTTCTTCATGAAGACACCACTGGCATTGTCACCGTGAGAATCTGTGGAGAGAGAAAGGAGAGGCGGAGAGAGCGAGAGAGGAGAACAAAGAGTGTCAATATCAGACACCGTGTGTCAGTGAATAGTTGTACTGTGTTTTAGAATGTGTGTGTGTGTGTGTGTACCTGTGTGTTGGTGTTGTACTGTGCTACGCTGCTCTCCTGGTCAATGAAGAAGGGAATGAAACAGTCCAGATGAAAGAGGGAGGGCCGGGCATTCAGGACAAGCCTGTCCTCCCCAAGGTCCAGAACGAGGGAGAGAGAGGAGGCCTGGAAAGAGAAGGGAGGGAGTGAAGGAGAGAGGACAAGGGAAACGTTGCTGGCTTACATATTAATGTCATAATAAGCACCCAAAGTTGACCAGTAAAAAAAATAACTATGGGTCCTATTAAAATCACTGCCACGTATGTTGATTGGATAATTCTTTTAAAAAGGTGTGTTCGTGCAGGGCTGGAACAAAACCCAGCACATCCGGTGGGTCCCCAGGACCAGCTAAGAAGAACACTGGCATAGAGTATAGGGAGGGAGTGAGGAAGCGGTTTAACACGTTGAGAATATGAAATTAAGATGAAGGGTTTACAATAGTATATAGATTATAGATCTACGGGTGAGGAAACCGTTTGAGTATAAGTGGTGAAGGAATGGGTTTAGGACCTAGTCTATAGGGCAGGGGGTGTCGAAACTGTATAAATTATCATGATAAAATATGGCTTGCGAGGGGGTATAATCCAGCCCCCGGGTTAAATAAAAAACAAACTCAATATACTTTAAAATGACTAAATAATGGACCTACATTCATACAGTTTCTCGACTGTGTCCAGCTCGCTAATAAATCACTAAATAGTCAGAGAGCATTGAAAACTCCCAAAAAACAATGGATAGAAGACTATTCGTTGCAAGTTTTGACTGAAGAAATAACCGATTTTTAGTGCGGCCCTCCGAATGCAGCCCCTGGGGCCAAATGACTGACACCCCTGCTATAGGGGAAGAAGTTAAACACAGAGTATAGGGAGAGAGAGATGTGTTTAGGACTGGGCTTGTCTCTCACCACTCCAGGCAGCTGTATCTCTGCTATCAGAAACTCTGGATCACCTACAGGGGGCTCCACCAGCAGACAGAACTCTGGCCTGGAGATGGATGGAAAGAAGAGACGAGAGGGAGAGAGAGGTGGGTTAGCGCAAGAGAGTGAGAAAATTCATATGGTCCAGTTTGGTATGTGACAATCAAATCCACAGCGGACAACTCAGACAGACCTACCGTTTGGCTGGTTCTGGCGCTGTGCGAGTATCCCTGTGTGTGGGGGGAAAAGAAAGAAAGAAAGAAAGAAAGAAAGAAAGAGAGAAAGAGAGAGAGAGAGAGAGAGAGAGAGAGAGAGGAGATTGAACTCCTCCACATACAGACTGTAGTTAACTTTGCACCATCCTCTAGTGGTGAATTAATGATAACAGATGTGAGTTGTGTGGTGTGTGAGAGTACAAAAAAAGAAAGAGAAAGAAAGAAAGAAAGAGCAAGCAAAAACATACTTGGGTTCTATTTCCTGAATCACAGGTTTGCTCTTAGTGCGGATATTTTGTTCGTTCACAGAGCCCAGAAACTTCCTGTTCTTCAGAACCTTCCAGTCTGGGAGGGAAAGAGAGAAAAACACAGGATGTAAGGTGAAACAGATGGATATTACCTCATCTGGAGTAGAACACACAGACCATGGGTCTGATTAATGCTCACTCACTCACACACACAAAACAAAAAAACAAATCCATATTGAATCTTACACGCACACTGAAGATACAGGCATACATACCTCGGCTGAGCTCCAGGTTGTATTTGTTCTCCAGCCCCTCCAATGACACAGCGATCAGAAACTGCTGGAATAGAGGATCCTTCTACAAACACACAGACAGAAGTTACACACACACCCCTGCAAACAAACACACACACACACACACACACACACACACACACACACACACCTGGCATTTCTGGAAGAACGCTTCACTGATGACCACGTCGTAGGCTGTGCAGCCTTGGGAGTCTGTGGGCACAGGACAGAACCAAGTCACTATTTCTCGAGTCACAAGCAAGTCTTGAGATCCGAGTCTCAAGTCGAGTCCCAAGTAGAACATGTAATCTCTCGAGTCAAGCCCAAGTCATGCATTCTATGAGTTAGTCAAGTCACAAGTCAGTCAAGCAAATAAATGATCTATACATGCAATGACTGAAAATCTTTGATTAGCCTATGTAATTGTAAAATAGGGACCTTGGAGCGTTGGTAGGGGAATGAAATCAGCAGAAGACAGGTTGACGTGCTCAGAGTGTATATTATTTACAGGTCTTGGTGATCCAATGGTAAAAACGCCATATCATACAAAATATACAACTCGATTGACCAAATATACACGGTCAAAAAAGATTGCTTCTGTATCAGGGTGTGACCTGTCCTATCTGAACGGACACAGGTAGAGGGCAAGACTGCACAGCCTCCCCTTGAGAAACCAAATCGAATCTGTCTGACAGGAGCTCAAACAGGTACAGTGCCTTCAGAAATGATTCACACCCCTTGCCTTTTTCTACATTTTGTTGTGTTACAAGGTGGGATTAAAATGGATTTAACTGTAATTTTTGTCAACGATGTACACACACAAAAATAGATATATATCTATCTTGATTACATAAGTAGTCAACCCCCAAGTCAATACATGTTACAATCAATCACCTTTGGCAGCGATTACAGCTTTGAGTCTTTCTGTCGCTAAGAGCTTTGCACACCTGGATTATACAATATTTGCAATACAATATTATTATTTTTTAAATTCTTCAAGCTTTGTTAAATTGGTTGTTGATCATTGCTAGACAGTCATTTTCAAGTCTTGCTATAGATTTTCAAGACGATTTAATTCAAAACGTTAATTAGGCCAAAAACAACCCAATTCCTTGCCGATGACAAGCATACCCATAACATGATGCAGCCACCACCATGCTTGAAAATATGAAGAGTGGTACTCATTGATGTGTTTTGTTGGATTTGCCCCAACATAACACTTTGCATTCAGGATATAAAGTACATTTCTTTGCTACATTTTTTTCCAGTTTCACATTAGTGCATTATTGCAAACAGGATGCATGTTTTGGAATATTTTTATTCTGTACAGGCTTCCTTCTGTTCACTGTCATTTAGATTGTTATTGTGGAATAACTATGATGTTGTTGATCCATCCTCAGTTTTCCCCCATCACCGCCAATAAACTCTAACTGTTTAAAAAAAAGTTACCATTGGGAACCTTACATATAATTCTGTGTGTGGTACAGAGATGAGGCAGTCATTCAAAAAATCATGTTAAACACTATTGCACGCAGTGTGAGTCCATGTAACTTATTATGTGACTTGTTAAGGACATTTTTACTACTGAACTTATTTAGGAATGCCTTAACAAAGGTGTTGAATACTTATTGACTCAATATATTTCAGCTTTCCATTTTTAATTAATTTGTAAGAACATAATTCTACTTTGACATTATATGGCATTGTGTGTAGGCCCCAGTCAAAGGTTGTTTGCACTATGAAGCAAGTCCCCATCAAGGATTTGCCTGTATTTGGCTCCATTCATTGTTCCCTCTATCCTTACCAGTCTCCCAGTCCCTGCCGCTGAAAAGCATCCCATAGAATGATGCTGCCACCACCATGCTTCACGGTAGGGATGGTGTTAGACGGGTGATGAGCTGTGCATTCAAGACAAAATGTTCAATTTGTCTCATCCGACCACAATCTTATGCCTTACGCTCTGAGTCTTTCATGTGCCTTTTTGCAAACTCCAGGCGTGCTGTCACGTGCCTTTTTCTCTGGAGTGGCTTCTGTCTGGTCACTTTCCCAAAAATGCCAAATTGGTGAAGTGCTGTAGAGACTGCTGCCCTTTTGGCAGGTTCTCCCATCTCAGCCAAGGAACTCTGTAGCTCTGTAGGAGTGGTCATTGGGTTCTTGTTCACCTCCCTGACCAAGATCCTTCTTGCCCGGTTGCTCAGTTTGGTCATACGGCCAGCTATAGGTAGTTCCATATTTTTTCAATTTCCCACTGTTTTTCAATTTCCCACTGGAATGGTATAAAACTATAAATAGTTTTATACCATTCCCCAGATATATGCCTCATCACAAATCTCTCTCAGTGCTCTCCAGACAGTTCCTTGAACTTCATAGTATAGTTTCTGTTCTGACATGCACTGTCAACTGTGGGACCTTATATAGACTTTAGTATTTTTATAAATCATGTCCAAACAATTGAATTGGCCACAAGCGGACTCCAATCAAGTTGTAGTGATATCAAGGACGATCAAAGGAAATGGTTTGCACCGGAGCTCAATTTGGAGTATAATAGCAAAAGGGTGTGAATATTAATGTAAATTAGATATTTTCACATTTCCTTTTCAATAAATTAGCAACAAAGAAAAACATGCTTTCACTTTGTCATTATGGGGTATTATGTGTAGATGGGTGAGATACATCTATTTAATCCATTTTGAATTCAGGATGTATCACAAGAAAATGTGGAATAAGTCAAGGGGTTTGAATATGTATAACAAACGGGTACTTTTTCCACCACCGAACATTTCAACAAGAGAACAAGCGCTCTCCACTGGTGGGAGTTTGGAGAGCGCAAATGGAGAGACACGCCTAGGCCATTTTGACATACCAAAAGACCAGTAGGACCTATGATAGTAGGCCTAATTGTTGCTTGATGCTTGGAAGTAACGTGATGATATGTTGTGTGGTCCTCCCACTACGACTCAGGAAAACATGCAGTTTATTATGCTACACATTAAATAGGTTATAATAAATATAGAGAGGTCTTACTCTGGTGACATGATGATTGATGCTTGGCTGCCATTTGACAAAAAAATGTCTCACTCTTATCCATAATAATCTCATCATGTAGGTTGACTACTCATGGAAGGACCAGAATGGGCATAACGGTGTATATAACGCAACAGTTTTTGTGACAAAACCATCAGTAGAGTTGAAAACGCGATGGAAACCGATTTAACTTGGATTTTTTATTAGGTACATGATAATTTACATGCAAAAGTTCTTACGTGCACCATGAAATCACGCACAGCCTTTGATCCGCAATAACTCAGTTCAGAGCCTGAAACTAACTTTTTGGTCCACCGGCCACAGATTTTTTACTAGCCAAAATATTTGACATAAAAAAAAGTACATGTTTTGTAACGTTTCTAAAACAATAAATGTGTTACTAGTTAAAAGTGGTATATTGCTCAATTTATTAACATTTTTGTGACCCGATGAGGCAAACAATTTCAGCTGCCCTTTTAAGGGCAGAAGGTTACCGTGGCAATGAGGGGCAATCGAGTCATCAGTGAAAGTATGCCTGTGAGATTCTGACTAGTAACAGTTTAAGTAAATTCATAACTTGGAAAACAACCTAAGTAATGTACACTGCTCAAAAAAATAAAGGGAACACTAAAATAACACATCCTAGAGCTGAATTAAGGAAATATTCTTATTAAATACTTTTTTCTTTACATAGTTGAATGTGCTGACAACAAAATCACACAAAAATGATCAATGGAAATCAAATTTATCAACCCATGGAGGTCTGGATTTGGAGTCACACTCAAAATTAAAGTGGAAAACTACAGGCTGATCCAACTTTGATGTAATGTCCTTAAAACAAGTCAAAAGGCTCAGTAGTGTGTGTGGCCTCCACGTGCCTGTATGACCTCCCTACAACGCCTGGGCATGCTCCTGATGAGGTGGCGGATGGTCTCCTGAGGGATCTCCTCCCAGACCTGGAATAAAGCATCCGCCAACTCCTGGACAGTCTGTGGTGGATGGAGCGAGATATGATGTCCCAGATGTGCTCAATTGGATTCAGGTCTGGGGAACGGGCGGGCCAGTCCATAGCATCAATGCCTTCCTCTTGCAGGAACTGCTGACACACTCCAGCCACATGAGGTCTAGCATTGTCTTGCATTAGGAGGAACCCAGGGCCAACCGCACCAGCATATGGTCTCACAAGGGGTCTGAGGATCTCATCTCGGTACCTAATGGCAGTCAGGCTACCTCTGGCGAGCACATGGAGGGCTGTGCGGCCCCCCAAAGAAATGCCACCCCACACCATGACTGACCCACCGCCAAACCGGTCATGCTGGAGGATGTTGCAGGCAGCAGAACGTTCTCCACGGCGTCTCCAGACTCTGTCACGTCTGTCACATATGCTCAGTGTGAACCTGCCTTCATCTGTGAAGAACACAGGGCGCCAGTGGCGAATTTGCCAATCTTGGTGTTCTTTGGCAAATGGCAAACGTCCTGTGGACGTTGGGCCCTCATACCACCCTCATGGAGTCTGTTTCTGACCGGTTGAGCAGACACATGCACATTTGTGGCCTGCTGGAGGTCATTTTGCAGGGCTCTGGCAGTGCTCCTCCTGCTCCTCCTTAAACAAAGGCGGAGGTAGCGCTCCTGCTGCTGGGTTGTTGCCCTCCTAAGACCTCCTCCACGTCTCCTGATGTACTGGCCTGTCTCCTGGTAGCGCCTCCATGCTCTGGACACTACGCTGACAGACACAGCAAACCTTCTTGCCACAGCTCGCATTGATGTGCCATCCTGGATGAGCTGCACTACCTGAGCCACTTGTGTGGGTTGTAGACTCCGTCTCATGCTACCACTAAAGTGAAAGCACCGCCAGCATTCAAAAGTGATCAAAACATCAGCCAGGAAGCATAGGAACTGAGAAGTGGTCTGTTGTCACCACCTGCAGAACCACTCCTTTATTGGGGGTGTCTTGCTAATTGCCTATAATTTCCACCTGTTGTCTATTCCATTTGCACAACAGCATGTGAAATTTATTGTCAATCAGTGTTGCTTCCTAAGTGGACAGTTTGATTTCAAAGAAGTGTGATTGACTTGGAGTTACATTGTGTTGTTTAAGTGTTCCCTTTATTTTTTGGAGCAGTGTATTATTGGACAAAGTCTCACTTTAGTAGACTTTCAAGTAAATTAGGCCAACTTTTATGCCTGTGCACAGCGCTTCTAAAAATGTATCTTCAGCACCTCAATCACGGTGCACACAGCTCCCCTGCCAGGTAGTGTGTTGCTGCAGTGGGATATATTGTAGGATTCTTAGTTCTTGTGTGATTATCTACCAACTATGAAACAAAATGACAGAAAAACTTTGAAAACAGCTACCGCAGCATTTATTTTGCTATACTGTACAAAGTGTAGCCGACTGAACACCCCCGATTTAGGGTAAAGGTTTGGGGGGGGGGGGTGAAAAAACGAATGGTTTACAAGAACTGCTCCGGTACAAGTACACACTTCAGGGATAAGTGAAGCGGGTTGAAGAAGAGTATCAAACAAGGAGAGGAATATTGGGATACATGGCTGCGTTCCAATTCTCTACTGTTCGCCAGAAGTGTGCACTCCTTCGCTCCCTCTCTTGCTTTGAAAAGTAAGCATGGCTGGAGATGGTTTCCACCATATTCCTCACACCAGTCCATTCTTAAATCCAAGAGATTTACAGAAATATCTGCACCCCCCGCACCCCTACTTCCACCACCGTCTCTGGCTACAGTTATGCTATCCCTTTTGCAATCCCTTTAGCTTTGCTAGCTAGCAGGCTAGCTACAGAGGTTAGCTGGCTAGCTCCATTAGCTAATGCTATCAAAATTGTTGTGTTATTAGCGATTTTTGCCTATTCCATCGTTTGCAGAATGCATACTGGCATTTGAACATAGCACGGGAAAAGTGAATCCAGACACAATGTGGACCAGGTAGACAAATGTACTGTAAATGTAGGTGTAGATGCACTCCATGATCAGAATAGAAAAACTGCATTAACTGTCAAGTCAAGACATCCTCAGAAAGTAGCCATTCACTCACTGTTGTCCACCTCTGTGTGGGCCTCTCCGATGCTCATGGGCACTCTGTATCCTGTGGGGTCTTCTGATTCTAGGAGCTCCACTAGTGCCTCCCTGGAGAGGGGGGGCGGGGGCGGGACGGCAGCAGACTGGCAGATGTTGACAAATACCTTCCGTTTATCAGGCAGGGTGAAAGTCTTCACACACAGACCTACGGATTCAACAAACACACAGCTGTTGTTTATGCGTGTGTGTGTGTATGTGTGTACAGTGCCTTGCGAAAGTATTCGGCCCACTTGAACTTTGCGACCTTTTGCCACATTTCAGGCTTCAAACATAAAGATATAAAACTGTATTTTTTTGTGAAGAATCAACAACAAGTGGGACACAATCATGAAGTGGAACGACATTTATTGGATATTTCAAACTTTTTTAATAAATCAAAAACTGAAAAATTGGGTGTGCAAAATTATTCAGCCCCTTTACTTTCAGTGCAGCAAACTCTCTCCAGAAGTTCAGTGAGGATCTCTGAATGATCCAATGTTGACCTAAATGACTAATGATGATAAATACAATCCACCTGTGTGTAATCAAGTCTCCGTATAAATGCACCTGCACTGTGATAGTCTCAGAGGTCCGTCAAAAGCGCAGAGAGCATCATGAAGAACAAGGAACACACCAGGCAGGTCCGAGATACTGTTGTGAAGAAGTTTAAAGCCGGATTTGGATACAAAAATATTTCCCAAGCTTTAAACATCCCAAGGAGCACTGTGATAGGGATAATATTAAAATGGAAGGAGTATCAGACCACTGCAAATCTACCAAGACCTGGCCGTCCCTCTAAACTTTCAGCTCATACAAGGAGAAGACTGATCAGAGATGCAGCCAAGAGGCCCATGATCACTCTGGATGAACTGCAGAGATCTACAGCTGAGGTGGGAGACTCTGTCCATAGGACAACAATCAGTCGTATATTGCACAAATCTGGCCTTTATGGAAGAGTGGCAAGAAGAAAGCCATTTCTTAAAGATATCCATAAAAAGTGTTGTTTAAAGTTTGCCACAAGCCACCTGGGAGACACACCAAACATGTGGAAGAAGGTGCTCGGTCAGATGAAACCAAAATTGAACTTTTTGGCAACAATGCAAAACGTTATGTTTGGCGTAAAAGCAACACAGCTGAACACACCATCCCCACTGTCAAACATGGTGGTGGCAGCATCATGGTTTGGGCCTGCTTTTATTCAGCAGGGACAGGGAAGATGGTTAAAATTGATGGGAAGATGGATGGAGCCAAATACAGGACCATTCTGGAAGAAAACCTGATGGAGTCTGCAAAAGACCTGAGACTGGGACGGAGATTTGTCTTCCAACAAGACAATGATCCAAAACATAAAGCAAAATCTACAATGGAATGGTTCAAAAATAAACATATCCAGGTGTTAGAATGGCCAAGTCAAAGTCCAGACCAAAATCTAATCGAGAATCTGTGGAAATAACTGAAAACTGTTTTATATCTTTATGTTTGAAGCCTGAAATGTGGCAAAAGGTCGCAAAGTTCAAGGGGGCCGAATACTTTCGCAAGGCACTGTATGTGTGTGCGTGCCAAAGGGAGACTGACCAGGCTGTGGCCGGATGACTCTAGAATCACGAGGATTTTCACTTTGCATTTTTCCCATTGTCTAAAAGAGAGAGAGAGAGTAAGATGAGCGAGAGAGAAAAAGAGAGAAGGAAATTGATTCAATGCCAGGCACATTCTCAGCTCTTAGCTTTGCGTTGCAGAGGCAGTTGCAGTCAGGTGCATACTTTGGATTTGCATCAAATTCGTGCAGATTGCTTGGCAGAAATGGTATCAGAAGAGGAATATTAATATTTTCTTGCACACATATCCAGATGCACCATTTTTTGCGCAATGACACTGTAGGTTTGATCAGGGCTTAAGGTTGAGGATGGATAGATGCATGCAGGGATAGATGTTCACACAGTTGACTTTTGAACTGAAAATTGGATTGGGACCAGGATTATGTGCCAGGGATATGTGTATGATGCTAAAACTACAAAATTATGTTTTTCTCATTTCAAGAGCTACAGCTTAATTACAAAATCTTCATCCTTACTACGCTCATGGTTGAAGAACAATTAAAATGGCCACAAATGCATTTAACCTAGGCCCTCATATCCAGCTTCATTGAGAGCCAAAGCCAAAGTTATAATCTTGATAGAAGCTGTCAAAACAACATCATAAATAGCAATATATACAGTGCCATCAGAAAGTATTCACATCCCTTGACTTTTTCCAAATTTTTTATTAATCAAAAGCTAAAATGTCTTGAGTCAATAAGTATTCAATCCCTTTGTTATGGCAAGCCTAAATAAGTGCAATAATAGTGTTTAACATGACTACCTCATCTCTGTACCCCACACACAATTATCTGTAAGGTCCCTCAGTTGAGCAGTGCATTTCAAACAGAGATTCAATCCAAAGCCTAGCAAAGAAGAGCACCTATTGGGAGATGGGTAAAAACAAGAAAAAAAGAGAATACATTGAATATTCCTTTGAGCATCGTGAAGTTATTAATTACACTTTGGATGGTGTATCACTACACTCAGTCACTACAAAGATACAGGCATCCTTTCTAACTCAGTTGCCGGAGAGGAAGGAAACCACTCAGGGATTTCACCATGAGGTCAATGGTGACTTTAAAACAGTTACACAATTGAATGGCTGTGATAGGAGACAACTGGGGATGGATCTACAACGTTGTAGTTACTCCACAATACTAACCTAAATGACAATGAAAAGAAGAAAGCCTGTACAGAATAAAAATGTGTTATGGGTATGCTTGTCATTGGCAAGGAAGATTGGGGTTTTTTTTACGATAAAAAGAAACGGAAAAGAGCTAAGCACAGGCTAAATCCTAGAGGAAAACCTTCAGTCTGCTTTGCAACAGGATTCACCTTTCAGCAGGACAATTTTTTATTTTTTTATTTTATTAAAATAACCAAAACCACAAGGACAAATATACACTGGAGTTGCTTACCAAGATGACATTGGATGTTCCCGAGTGGCCTGGTTAGTTAAATTTATGGAAAGACGTAAATGGCTGTCTAGCAATGATCAACAACCAACTTCACAGAGCTTGAAGAATTTTTTCAGACTAATGTGCAAATATTGTACAATCAGGGTGTGCGTCGCTCTTAAAAGACTTACCCAGAAAGACTCAATGCTGTAATCGCTGCTGAAGGTGATTCAAACGTGTATTGACACAGAGGGTTGAATATTTACAGTTGAACTCAGACGTTTACATACACCTTAGCCAAATACATTTAAACTACATTTTTCACAATTTCTGACATTTAATTATAGTAAAAATTCCCTGTCTTAGGTCAGTTAGGATCACCACTTTATTTAAAAAATATGAAATGTCAGAATAATAGTTGAGAGAATTATTTATTTCAGCTTTTATTTATTTAATCACATTCCCAGTGGGTTAGAAGTTTACACACACTCAATTAGTATTTGGTAGCATTGACTTTAAATTGTTCAACTTGGGTCAAACATTTTGTGAAGCCTTCCACAAGCTTTCCACAATAAGTTGGGTGAATTTTGGCCAATTCCTCCTGAAAGAGCTGGAGTAACTGAGTCAGGTTTGTAGACTTCTTTGCTCGCACACGCTTTTTCATTTCTAACCAACAAATATTCTATAGGATTGAGGTCAGGACTTTGTTGTCATTAAGCCATTTTGGCACAATTTTGGAAGTATGCTTGTGGTCATTGTCCATTTGGAAGACCCATTTGTGACCTTGCTGAACGGCCTTTCAGGTTATGTCGATATAGGACTCATTTTACTGTGGATATAGATACTTTTGAACCGGTTTCCTCCAGCATTTTCACAAGGTCCTTTGCTGTTGTTCTGGGATTGATTTGCACTTTTCGCACCAAAGTACGTTCATCTCTAGGAGACAGAACGGGTCTCCTTCCTGAGCGGTATGACGGCTGCGTGGTCTCATGGCGTTTATACTTGTGTACTATTGTTTGTACAGACAAACGTGGTACCTTCAGGCGTTTGGAAATTGCTCCCAAGGATGAACCAGACTTGTGGAGGTCTACAATTTGTTTTCTGAGGTCTTGGCTGATTTCTTTTGATTTTCCCATGATGTCAAGCAAAGAGGCACTGAGTTTGAAGGTAGGCCTTGAAATACATCCACAGGTACACCTCCAATTGACTCAAATTATGTCAATTTGCCTATCAGAAGCTTCTAAAGCCATGATATAATTTCCTGGAATTTTCCAAGCTGTTTAAAGGCACAGTCAACTTAGTGTATGTAAACTTCTGACCCACTGGAATTGAAAGTGAAATAATCTGTCTGTTAACAATTGTTGGAAAAAGTACTTGTGTCATGCACAATGTAGATGTCCTAACTGACTTGCCAAAACTATAGTTTGTTACTTTAACAAGAAATTTGTGGAGTGGTTGAAAAACGAGTTTTAATGACGCCAACATACGTGCACATAAACTTCCGACTTCAACTATATATAATATATATATATATATATGTTTTAAATACAGTGGGGCAAAAAAAGTATTTAGCCAGCCACCAATTGTGCAATTTCTCCCACTTAAAAATGAGAGAGGCCTGTAAATGTTCATCATAGGTACACTTCAACTATGACAGACAAAATGATTTGAAAAAATCCAGAAAATCACATTGTAGAATTTTTTATGAATTTATTTGCAAATTATGGTGGAAAATAAGTATTTGGTCAATAACAAAAGTTTATCTCAATACTTTGTTATATACCCTTTGTTAGCAATGACAGAGGTCAAACGTTGTCTGTAGGTCTTCACAAGGTTTCCACACACTGTTGCTGGTATTTTGGCCCATTCCTCCATGCAGATCTCCTCTAGAGCAGTGATGTTTTGGGGCTGTTGCTGGGCAACACGGACTTTCAACTCCCTCCAAAGATTTTCTATGGGGTTGAGATCTGGAGACTGGCTAGGCCACTCCAGGACCTTGAAATGCTTCTTACGATGCCACTCCTTCGTTGCCCGTGCGGTGTGTTTGGGATCATTGTCATGCTGAAAGACCCAGCCACGTTTCATCTTCAATGCCCTTGCTGATGGAAGGAGGTTTTCACTCAAAATCTCACGATACATGGCCCCATTCATTCTTTCCTTTACATGGATCAGTCGTCCTGGTCCCTTTGCAGAAAAACAGGCCCAAAGCATGATGTTTCCACCCCCATGCTTCACAGTAGGTATGGTGTTCTTTGGATGCAACTCAGCATTCTTTGTCCTCCAAACACAAGTTGAGTTTTTATCAAAAAGTTATATTTTGGCTTCATCTGACCATATGACATTCTCCCAATCTTCTTCTGGATCATCCAAATGCTCTCTAGCAAACTTCAGACGGGCCTGGACATGTACTGGCTTAAGCAGGGGGACACGTCTGGCACTGCAGGTTTTGAGTCCCTGGCGGCGTAGTGTGTTACTGATGGTAGGCTTTGTTACTTTGGTCCCTGCTCTCTGCAGGTCATTCACTAGATCCCCCCATGTGGTTCTGGGATTTTTGCTCACCGTTCTTGTGATCATTTTGACCCCACGGGGTGAGATCTTGCATGGAGCCCCAGATCGAAGGAGATTATCAGTGGTCTTGTATGTCTTCCATTTCCTAATAATTGCTCCCAATGTTTCTTCAAACCAAGCTGCTTACCTATTGCAGATTCAGACTTCCCAGCCTGGTGCAGGTCTACAATTTTGTTTCTGGTGTCCTTTGACAGCTCTTTGGTCTTGGCCCTAGTGGAGTTTGGAGTGTGACTGTTTAAGATTGTGGACAGGTGTGTTTTTCACTGATAACAAGTTCAAACAGGTGCCATTAATACAGGTAACGAGTGGAGGACATAGGAGCCTCTTAAAGAATAAGTTACAGGTCTGTGAGAGCCAGAAATCTTGCTTGTTTGTAGGTGACCAAATACTTATTTTCCACCATAATTTGCAAATAAATTCATTAAAAATCCTACAATGTGATTTTCTGGATTTTTCTCTCTCATAGTCTATGATGAAAATTACAGTCCTCTCATCTTTTTAAGTGGGAGAACTTGCACAATTGGTGGCTGACTAAATACTTTTTTTGCCCCACTGTAAATGTTTGACATTTGCTTCCACTTTGACAGAGTATTTTGTGTAGATCGTTGACAAAAAAAATTACAATTAAACATTTTTAGTCCTATTTTGTAACAACAAAATGTGGAAAAAGTCAAGGGGTGAGAATACTTTCTGAAGGCACTGTAGGCCAGAGTCAAATGGGCATACCCAATGTGTATGCCCACTTGGCAGCAATTGGATGTCAATGGTGTTCATCTTTAATAAAGTGCACACTTCAAATTTATTTTAACACAATCATCCAAACCTGTATTAAAAGCTGTTGGTAGAGCTCCTCTTGCTGCTGCAGTTCCATTTCCGAGCTCAGGAGAGACGAATCTGCCTCCATCTTCTGTTCTACAAAAGAAAGAGCAAGAGATTAATCTGGAAGAATCTTCACCAGATCCCAAAGGCTACATCTTAGGTCCAAACACTGATGCTAGAAGATATGGCATTATATGTACTCTCTGCTATCGCATTGTAAGCAGTACTGGAACGCCAAGTCTGGGACCAAAAGGCTCCTGAACAGCCCCCCCCCCCCAAAAAAAAGTTAATTAAACGGCTACCCGGACGTTCTGCTCGTCACCCCCTACCTACATGTACATTGTACTTCAATTAATCACCTTACCAAAACTACAAGCACTTATTACCTCAATCCCCAACTACCTCGTACCCCATTACACTGACCCAGAACCGGTACTCCTTGTATATAACCTGTATATAGCGTTCACTGGAACTAAGGGACCTAGCCCGAACCATGAAAAACAGCCCCAGACCATTATTCCTCCTCCACCAAACTTTACAGTTCGCACTATGCATTGGGGCAGGTAGCGTTCTCCTGGCACCTGCCAAACCCAGAGTCGTCCGTCGGACTGGCAGATGGTGAAGCGTGATTCATCAATCCAGGTAACGCGATTCCACTGCTCCAGAGTCCAATGGCGGCGAGCTTTACAACACTCCAGCCAACACTTGTCATTGTCGAATGGTGATCTTAGGCTTGTGTTCGGATGTGATACAGCCTGTAATCGAACCAGGGACTGTAGTGACGCCTCTTGCACTGAGATGCAGTGCCTTAGACCGCTGTGCCACTCGGGTTACCGACGTAATTACAAATGTTTTGTCATACCTATGGTATACGGTCTGATATACCACAGCTTTCAGCCAATCAGCACTCAGAGCTCGAACCACTCCGTTTATAATTAAGCAATAAGGTCACATTGGCAATAAACCACAAACACCTGAGGTGCGTTATTGCTGTTATAAACTGGTTACAAATGTAATTACTGTAGAGAAGAAAAAATACATGTTTTGTCATACCCAGTATGATATACCACAGCTTTTAGCCAATCAGCATTCAGGGCTCGAACCACCCAGTTTATGATTCAGAATGCATTGTTTTGAATTATAAATGACCCAATCGAAACCGGGTGGGCGGTTTGTCACCTTAGACTCCTAAGCTCAAAAAGTTTTTGTCATGAGTTCATTTGAATTGGAAGAGTCTGAAGCTTTACCATACATGAATTAGACCAATTCAGCCACTTATGGAAACACAACATCACTATCACGTCTATAAGTTCTCATTATAAACTGGGTGGTTCGAGCCCTGAATGCTGATTGGCTGACAGCCGTGGTATACCACAGGTATTATAAAACTGCTCTAATTACGTTGGTAACCAGTTTATAACAGCAATAAGGAACCTCTGGGGTTTGTGGTACATTGCAAATATACCTGGGCTAAGAGCTGTGTCCAGGCACTCCGCGTTGCGTTGTGGTTATGAACATTCCTTGGCAGTGGTATATTGGCCATATACCACACCCACTCGGGCCTTGTTGCTCAAATATTTGTGTGCGTGCACAGTCTTTTCAGAAATTGCGCGAGCAGATTACTGTAACATTTACGCAACCGTTATAAATGAGGACCACAGGAGAGCGTTGCTAGGGACAAGTTAGCAATGTACGCTAGCTAGCTAGCCCAGCTAGCATTAGCTAGCTATGTAATAGCTGTCGAACAACAAGTATTTAAACGTCAGCATATACACATGTGGGTGAACACTAAGAAATGCATTCGGGTTATTTCGCTTTCAATTAGGATAACACGTACCTTATTTCACGTCCTGCTTGATTTCACCAGCTAGCTACAACTTCTTCTTCGGTGGGGTTTATTGGCGGTTGGCATCCAACGTTATGGTGCATTACCGCCACCTACTGTACTGGAGTGTGGGCCAGAGACAGGGACAAACTAAATCCTACCCGTCAGCCCCGTTGCTCTTAAAAAAATATAAAATATTGTTGAATATATCTAATGACGTTCTCCTCAATATTGGCTAAACTAATTTCCTGTATCCCCTTCTCCCTCATACTAGATTTCAGACTCTCTCTCTTTCCCTCTGATACTGCCCACACTGTAGCAATACATGCTCCACGGTCTCT
Organism: Oncorhynchus mykiss; assembly: GCF_013265735.2. Taxonomy (NCBI): domain Eukaryota; kingdom Metazoa; phylum Chordata; class Actinopteri; order Salmoniformes; family Salmonidae; genus Oncorhynchus; species Oncorhynchus mykiss. Next base: position 62,785,555 of record NC_048576.1, read on the forward strand.
CTTTCCTGGCAATAATTACACTTTCCTGTTGGATGCTTTCCTATCACATTTAAGGGCATATTCAACTGGCCGTGCCCCACCATTAATCTTCTGTCCCTCTATATAGATCCTGCAACTACTACCCACCCATTCACATAACATTGTTTTAGGGCTGGACACAAATTAAGCCTAGTATTCCCCATTAAAATGCTTTTTAGTCTAGGACTAGGCTTAATCTATGTCTGGGAAGCTGGCCCTTAATGTTTTGTAAATTCCATATACAGTTGAAGTCAGAAGTTTACATACACCTTAGCCAAACTCAGTTTTTCACAATTCCTGACTTTTAATCTTAGTAAAAATTCTTCCCTGTTTTGGGTCACTTAGGATCACCACTTTATTTTAAGAATGTGAAATGTCAGAATAGTAGTAGATAATGATTTATTTCAGCTTTTATTTCTTTCATAACATTCCCAGTGGGTCAGAAGTTTACATACACTCAATTAGAATTTGGTAGCATTGCCTTTAAATTGTTGAACTTGGGACAAATGTTTTGGGAAGCCTTCCATGAGCTTCCCACAATAAGTTGGATGAATTTTGGCCCATTCCTCCTGACAGAGCTGGTGTAACTGAGTCAGGTTTGTAGGCCTCCTTGCTCGCACACGCTTTTTCAGTTCTGCCCACAAATTCTCTATAGGATTGAGGTCAGGGCTTTGTGATGGCCACTCCAATATCTTGACTTTGTTGTTCTTAAGCCATTTTGCCACAACTTTGGAAGTATGCTTGGGGTCATTGTCCATTTGGAAGACCCATTTTCAACCAAGCTTTAACTTGCCGACTGATGTCTTGAGATGTTGCTTCAATATATCCACACAATCTTCCTCCCTCATGATGCCATCTCTTTTGTGAAGTGCACCAGTCCCTCCTGCAGAAAAGCACCCCCACAACATGATGCTGCCACCCCCGTGCTTCACGGTTGGGACAGTGTTTTTCGGCTTGCAAGACTATTTTTATTTAATCAGACCAGAGGACATTTCTCCAAAACGTACAATCTTTGTCCCCATGTGCAGTTGCCAACCGTAGTCTGGCATCTTTAAGGCGGTTTTGGAGCAGTGGCTTCTTCCTTGCTGAGCGGCCTTTCAGGTTATGTTGATATAGGACTTTTTTTAATGTGGATAAAGATACTTTTGTACCCGTTTCCTCCAGCATCTTCACAAGGTCCTTTGCTGTTGTTCTGGGATTGATTTGCACTTTTCGCACCAAAGTACGTTCATCTCTAGGAGACAGAACGGGTCTCCTTCCTGAGCGGTATGACGGCTGCGTGGTCTCATGGCGTTTATACTTGCGTAATATTGTTTGTACAGGTGAACGTGGTACCTTCAGGCGTTTGGAAATTGCTCCCAAGGATTAACCAGACTTGTGGAGGTCTACAATTTGTTTTCTGAGGTCTTGGCTGATTTCTTTTGATTTTCCCATGATGTCAAGCAAAGAGGCACTGAGTTTGAAGGTAGGCCTTGAAATACATCCACAGGTACACCTCCAATTGACTCAAATGATGTCAATTAGCCTATCAGAAGCTTCTAAAGCCATGACATCATTTTCTGGAATTTTCCAAGCTGTTTAAAGGCACAGTCAACTTAGTGTATGCAAACTTCTGACCCACTGGAATTGTGATACAGTGAATTATAAGTGAAATAATCTGTCTGTAAACAATTGTTGCAAAAATGACTTGTGTCATGCACAAAGTAGATGTCCTAACAGACTTGCTAAAAATATAGTTTGTTAACAAGATATTTGTGGAGTGGTTGAAAAACAAGTTTTAATGACTCCAACCTAACTGTATGTAAACTTCCGACTTCAACTGTAGGTTGTAAGTCTGTCATATAGTGAAAATACCATCATTGAACTATTATTATCTATTTTTCCCCATTACCCACAAATACAATAAATGTTGCACTTTGTGCTCCACACATTCTTGAGTCAGAAAGAACACAGTTCAACCAATTTGAATAGCACAGTTAGAGCAAGACATAGTTACTTGGTTGTAATACTGTGTTGGCTTTGTCAAATGATTTTGACTTTGGCTCTGAATGAAGCTAGAGATTGAGGACAAACGGTAAATGTTTTTGTGGCCATTCCATTTGATCTTTAACTTTGAGCAAAGGAAGGGGGGAAGGGGTTATGATCGAGGCAACAATGTGTTGAATTGTTGTTTGCTTGTGTGGTTGAGTATGTTTGAGCCTTTTCATTTGTTCACAAATGTTACTGTACCATATGGTGTTGTAAAAAAAACAAAGTTTGTTATGATGCCATATTCTTTAAAATTAAAAGTCCACAGATTTCTTGATCCACTTGAGATGGACATTGGTGATTTGGGAACATTACCAGTTTGAGAGCTTTTAACGTTTGACCTTAGTTAAGAAAGCCGTAGCTCCTGAAATGAGCAAGAAAATCTTATGAGAATTGTGGGGAATAATCTTATCATCAAGCACATACCCCTGGCCTAAATCATTAAGCACATAATTCTGTTCCCAATCAAATTTACAGTTCAAAAGTCAATCCACATTTTCAGTTCAAAAGTCCAGTGTTGACTCCAATGTTTCCCACAGTTGTCACAAGTTGGCTGGATGTCCTTTGTGTGGTGTACCATTCTTGATACACACGGGAAACTGTTAAGCATGAAACACTCAGCAGCTTTGCAGCCCTTGTCACACTCAAACCAGTGCACCAGGCACCTACTACCATACCCCATTCAAAAGACACTTCAATATTTTATCTTGCCCATTCACTCTCTGAATGGCACACATACACAATCCAAGTCTCAATTGTCTCAAGGATTAAGCATCTTGGACCACACACCCTCTCCACTGAATAGCAGAATAGTGATTGCTTTGCAACACTTGCAGTTAGCTACTGATTCCTTTCAAAGCACTTGTTGTTGAATTTGTGATTTCCAACTTGTTGTGTAATGTTTATGTCCAATGGCCAACGAGCACCGATACGTTTTATCTATAATTTATCTTCTTATGACAAGGATTGAAAAGGATTTGCCAATATATTGTTGACTTGATTCATGATGATAACTGATTGTCTAGCTTGCTAGCTAAGATTTTGAAAGTATGACGTTGACATGATCAGTACAATCAAAGCCACAGTAGATATAACATGATTTGATGTCATTTTATCTGTGGCCAATGACCTTGAGCCGTCTTGGATGGCACTTCTAATGTAACTCTATGGCAGCACCCAAGGGAATTGAATGTTAGAGCTTTCCCTTGTAGATTTTGTGGTGACGTACAGTAGTGTCCCCATGAGTGACAGAACACTGAGCCAATCACGGCTCAACTAGAGAACATTACCAACCTCTACGCTCTGTATTTTCTGCTGGCTGCCCCACCACCACAGAAAGGACTGAGTTAGGTTGAAACACCTGCATTTTGGAATTGCCTTACTCAAGCAAAAAAAGAGACCATGTTTGTTTGCTGCTTTATTAGCTCTGCCCCACCTGCCCTGAATGATGGGTCGCCACTGGTATACACATTCACACATCAAGTCTTCTCTTAAATTGGGCTCAGGGTTCGGAACAACTGTTTAACATCTGAGCTTGTGGTTGTTTGTAGGGGAGGGGTTAGGAGAGTGCGTGTAGGTATCCCACATCTGTTGCCATGGAGTAATGATGTTAGGGACCGTATAGGATGAATCACAATAATTGTTTCCTTGATGAACATTTCTATTTTTGTAATGTCAGTCCTGGTTATAGGATACATTATTCATTAGTAGGACGTGCCTACATTATTAAACATATTATTTGTTAATTGTGGAAATAAATTAAGATAAGCTAGAATTTGTAATATATATTTTTTTTGGGGGGGGGGGGGGGGGGGGGGGATAACTGTATACAGTATATCCAAGGAGGGGGACTTGGAAATGCTTTTGGCTGTTGATCTGCTTCTGTTTTGTAGGTGGCACAGTGTGCACTTTTCAAAGGATGAGTCCCAATCTCTAAAAGACCCTAGGATCCAGGTGGACAGTGCTGGTATGCCAGTCACTGGGACTGGCAAGTTTTAGGAGGTAGTGGAGAACAATTGGAGGTTTAGTCAGTAGCTGTGCAAATATCATGGTACAGCTATATGGACACTCAATCATCATCGTACATTTTGTGACGTTACAGCCTTATTCTAAAATGGATTCAATTGTTTTTTCCCCCCTCATCAATCTACACACAGTACCCCATAATGACAAAGCGAAAACAGGTTTGTAGAAACTTTTTTTATAAAAAATACAAAACAGAAATACCTTATTTACATAAGTATTCAGACCCTTTGCTATGAGACTTGAAATTGAGCTCAGGTGCATCCTGTTTCCATTGCCCATCCATGAGATGTTTCTACAACTTGATTAGAGTCCACCTGTGGTAAATTCAATTGATCAGACATGATTTGGAAAGGCACACACCTGTCTATACAAGGTCCCACAGTTGACAGTGCATAAAAGAGGAAGGAATAAGCATATGTTTTCGTTTCAGTCTCCAACTCCACTAACCAAAGATAATTGTAAGGATTTTTTTCTTTTAATAATGTAAAATTGACATCTGCACTGAAAGGCTCATGTGAAGACCAAATTATAGAGGAGGAACTTATTGATGCAATGAAAGCCTTTAAGTCTGGGAAAACTCCAGGGCTGGATGGCATACCAGTTGAGTTATATCAAACCTTTTTTTAATGTACTCTGAGGACCGTTATTAGCATTTTTTTTAACCACTCCTATAAAAATAGTAGACTATCTAATACTCAGCAAGAAGGTCTTATTTCACTATTACTGAAACAGGACCTAGATGCTAAATATAAAGATCCAGTCCATTTAAAAATAATTGGAGGCCCCTTACACTTCAGTGTTGTGATGCGTATTAATACGATATTGTCGGATATAATTCACCCTAATCAGAAAGTTAAAAAAAATATACATTAACAATACATTGGAGATAATATAAGACTGGAACACAATAGAAGACTATGAAAAATCGGAGAAACCAGGCCTGGTATTCATAGCTGATTTTGAAAAGGCTTTTGATAAAGTACGACTGGAATTTATATATACATGTCTGGATTATTTTAATTTGGGAGAATCTCTTATACAATGGTTTAAAGTTATGTATAGTAACCATGGGTGTAAAATATTAAACAATGGCTACATCTCAGAAAGATTTAAACTGTCTAGAGGAGTAAAACAAGATTGTCCACTATCTGCATATCTATTTATTATGGCCATCAAAATGTTAGCTATTCAAATCAGATCCAACAATAATATCAAGGGGCATAAAATTCCAGGGCTTAAAAACGAAGGTGTCATTGTACCCTACTGATTCATATTCTTTTAAAGCCACAATTTGAATCCCTCCACAGCCTCATAGAGGATCTAGATGATGTTTCTAACCTCTCTGGATTACAACTCAACTGAACTATGATAGTATATTACATATTGGATCACAAAAAAATACAACTTTTAAATTACCGTGTAGTTTACCAATTAAAATGGTCTGATGTTGAAGTGGACATACCAGGTATAATCCCCCTGATACTCGGAAAATTCACCCTGATTAACTCTTTAGTCATATCCCAGTTCACCTACTTGCTTATGGCCTTACCTACACCTAACGACTTGTTAAAAAAATATATATATATATATGATACAAAAATATTCAATTTGATTTGGAATGGCAAACCAAACAAAATTAAACAGTCCTATTTATATAATGAATATGAATTCGGAGGGCAGAAATGATTAAATATTAAAGCATTAGACCTCTCAATAAAGGCCGCAGTCATACAAAAGCTATACTTAAATCCAAACTGGTTCTCTAGCAGATTAGTAACAATGGCTTTTTCCCTTTAATCAGATTACAATCTCTCACTTTCGGTTATTTAAAAATGAAATCATCTCCAAATTGCTATTTATTTTTTAAATGTTGGTTGCAATTTCAGTTTAAGCTACCAGAAAAATGAACAGAACAAATATTACAAGATATATTGTGGTTAAACTCAAATATAATAATTGATTTAAAAATACAATATAAAAAAACGTTATCAACTTTGTAAATTATATCATGAATAGGACTGGTGGAGTTATGTCAAACATGCAGCTAACAAAATATATGGAAATGTCTGTCCTATCCAAAATTACAACCAACCAATTTCAGCATTTCAACAAAAAAAAAAAAGAGGCAATGGCGTTAAGTTAAAGACCAAAACTGGTTAAAGAAAATTGTGATAAATAAAAAAGTATACCAGCTTCATTTAAGGACCAAAAAATGTACAGCTTGTAAATAGTTGGGAAGAGATTTTCGAATTGCCGATTCCATGGCACATTGTTGATGAACTGGTACACAAATAAACATCGGATTCAAAACTGTATATCCTTCAGTTTGCTGCCATATGACTGGTTTCACATTTGTCTCCAGCGATAATCATGTAAAATAGATCGAAAACAATAGTAATTTGTATTTACAATTCCCTTATCCAAAAGGATTACTCATTTACCTAGCTCTTATCGAGTTGTAAATTACAGTGCATGGAGAATGATGTTATATCTATCGGGAAAAATAAAGTTCCACTTGGAACCGGTAGGTTCACTAGGCCTTATTCATGGTTTCCTCGCGCGTAAAGGTGGTAGAATTATTAAGGTATTAAATAAAGGTCGGAATAGGGCATATCTGTGGATACACCTCCGCCACAACTTAATTCATTCGATCGCCACCCAAAACGAATCGCAGGTGAATAGCACGCTATTCTCATGCTTAAATTCAAGGTCGGAATACGCATGGAGAGAAAAGTGGAAATCGACTGGCACTCTCCTCCGTTGTATTGGCAAATGTCCAGTCACTCGATGGAGAGCTTTGTTCGAGAGTCTCCTATCAGAAAATCTTCTATATTATTTACCTTGCAGAAATTTGGCTGGCTCAATCTATGAACATAGAACTCATATGGTCTTGAACCAACACAGTTACAGAGCTTGTGTTTACATCTTGTAAAATCCCAAGAGTAAACAGTACTGCGAGGAGCACGTTTTATACAGGCATTTGTCTATGTAATAGCCTCCACATTGAGATCAAGCAAATAAAAAGTAGAAATAGTTTTCATTTGGTCAAGGCTGAATATAGCTCTAAACCTAGTCCTGGAGGTAAAAGCATGCTCATTGGAGAATATCCACGGAAGTAAATGTTTAGTCTTGGATTAGACTTAATCTGTGTCAGGGAAACCAGACCAGAAAGTATGTTATTAAACAGATCGTGTGTATAAAACACGTATTAAAATGCTTTTTTTAGATGTAAAGATTCTTTACAAATTGGATACAGCACAACAATAACGTCCCCTTTCAATAAAAAATTGTTGGGGCTTTTGAGTCCCGCCTATAAAAATATGTCTTGGGATAACACTGATAAGGAAAAAACAACATCTCTCACTGTACCAAAAGAGAACAAAGGCCATTTAAACAGTGTTCACGCACACACCCACTCTGTACAGTCTCTGCAACACAGTACAGTTCAACAGTTTGGGGTCACTTAGAAATGTCCTTGTTTTTGTCCATTAGAAAAACATAAAATTGATCAGAAATACAGTGTAGACATTAGTAATGTTGTAAATGACTATTGCAGCTGGAAATGGCTGATTTATCAGCAACCATGTTCAAATGGCACGTTGTGTTAGTTAATCCAAGTTTATCATTTTAAAAGGCTAATTGATCATTAGAAAACCCATTTGCAATTATGTTGGCACAAGCTGAAAACTGTTGTTCTGATTAAAGAAGCAATAAAACTGGCCTTTAGGCTAGTTGAGTATCTGGAGCATCAGCATTTGTGGGTTTGATTACGGACTCAAAATGGGCAGAAACAAAGAACTTTCTTCTGAAAGTCATCAGTCTACTCTTGTTCTGCGAAATGAAGGCTATTCCAATTCCATGAGAAATTGCCAAGAAACTGAAGATCTCATGCAACGCTGTGTACTACTCCCCTTCACAGAACAGCGCAAACTGTCTCTAACCAGAATAGAAAGAGGAGTGGGAGGCCCCGGTGCACAACTGAGCAAGAGGACAAGTACATTGGAGTGTCTAGTTTGAGAAACAGACGCCTCCCAAGTCCTCAACTGCTTCATTAAATATTACCTGCCAAACACTAGTCTCAACGTCAACAGTGAAGAGACGACTCCGGGATGCTGGCCTTCCAGGCAGAGTTGCAAAGAAAAAGCCATATCTCAGACTGAGATTAAGTTGGGCAAAATAACACAGACACTGGACAAGGTAAGATTGAAAAAAAGTATTATGGACAGACGAATCTAAGTATGAGGTGTTCGGATCACAAAGAAGAACATTTGTGCGACGCAGAAAAAATGTAAAGATGCTGGAGGAGTGCTTGACGCCATTTGTCAAGCATGGTGGAGGCAATGTGATGGTCTGGGGGTGCTTTGGTGGTGGTAAAGTAGGTGTTTTGTAAAGGGGAAAAGGGTTCTTGAAGAAGGAAAGCTATCACTCCATTTTGCAACGCCATGCCATACCCTGTGGACGGCGCTTAGTTGGAGCCAATTTCAATGACTCAAAGCACAGTCACCGGATATCAACCCTATTGAGCTGTTGTGAGAGCAGCTTGACCGCATGGTACGTAAGAAGTGCCCATCAACCAGTCCAACTTGTGGGAGTTGCTTCAGGAAGCACGGGGTGAAATCTCTTCAGATTACCTCAACAAATTGACAACTAGAATGCCAAAGGTCTGCAAGGCTGTAATTGCTGCAAATGGAGGGTTCTTTGATGAAAGCAAAGATCACAATTATTATTTCAACGAAACATCATTATTTATAACCTTGTCAACATCTTGACTATATTTCCTATTCATTTTGCAACTCATTTCATGTATGTTTTCATGGAAAATAAGGACATTTCTAAGTGACGCATTTCTAAGTGATGCATTTCAATGAAAAGGTGTGCCTTGTTAAAAGTTCCTTTGTGGAATTTCTTTCCTTCTTAGCATGTTTGAGACAAGCAGTTGTGTTGTGACAAGGTAGGGGTGGTATGCAGATGATAGCCCTATTTGGTAAATAAATTGCTCAAATAATCAAAGAGAAAAGACATGAAGGTCAGTCAATCCGGAACATTTCAAGAACTTTTAAAGTTTCTTCAAGTGCAGTCGCAAAAACCATCAGCACTATGATGAAACTGGCTCTCATGAGGACCGCCACAGGAAAGGAAGACCCAGAGTTACCTCTGCTGCAGAGGATAAGTTAGAGTTAACTGCACCTCAGATTGCAGCCCACAAAAATGCTTCACAGAGTTCAAGTAACAGACGCATCTCAACATCAACTGTTCATAGGAGACTGCGTGAATCAGTCCTTCATGGTCTAATTGCTGCAAAGAAACACCTGCTAAAGGACACCAATAATAAGAAGAGACTTGCTTGTGCCAAGAAACACGAACAATGGACAATAGACCGGTGGTAATCGGTCCTTTGGTCTGATGAGTCCAAATTTGACATTTTTGGTTCCAACCGCCGTGTCTTTGTGAGACGCAGAGTAGGTGAACGGATGATCTCTGCATGTGTGATTCCCACTGTGAAGCATGGAGGAGGTGGTGTGATGGTGCTTTGCTGGTGATACTGCCTGCGATTTATTTAAAATTCAAGGCACCGTTAACCAGCATGACTACCAAAGCATTCTGCAGCGATACGCCATCCCATCTGGTTTGCTCTTAGTGGGACTATCATTTGTTTTTCAACAGGACAATGACCCAACACACCTCCAGGTGGGATAAGGGATATTGACCAAGGAGAGTGATGGTGTATTGCATCAGATGACCTGGCCTCCACAATCACCAACCTCAACCCAATTGAGATGGTTTGGGATGAGTTGGACCGCAGATTGATGGAAAAGCAGCCAACAAGTGCTCAGCATATGTGAGATCTCCTTCAAGACTGTTGGAAAAGCATTCCTCATGGAGCTGGTTGAGAGAATGCCAAGACTGTACAAAGCTGTCATCAAGGCAAAGGGTGGATACTTTGAAGAATCTCAAATACAAAAAACATATTTTGATTTGGTTAACACTTCTTTTGGTTACTACATGATTCCATATGTGTTGTTTCATAGTTTTGATGTCTTCACTATTATTCTACAATGTAGAAAATAGTCCAACATTTTTTTTTTTGAATTAGTAGGTGTGTCCAAAATTTGACTGGTACTCTAAATATATACACACTTTGTACATAAAATGGTCTTCACTTTATTTATTCCATCTTTTTTTCTTCACTGATTTACTCCTTTGATATTTATCTTTCCCTCTGCGTCATAAAATCCCCTTTCATCAAGTAACACAGCCACATCATCCAAACACAGTCAGGAATGGATGCAGGCTTTGTTCGTAAAGTATTGTACTTCAGCAAAGTACAATAATACTCAATATCGGACCATCTTAGTTCTAATGTACGTCCCTAAAGGGTTCATCTTGTTGTTCATCTCACTGTTTTCTTCCCATTCACATGCACATATTATCTTTGGGCTGAACGGACAGCTGAAGGCAGGGGGTGACTTCAAGACCACAGTGTTCCCTTAATCCATGTCTTGTTCTTTAGAGACTCTTGAAAGACAGACATGTATTAGTTCTCCCATTCTCCCCATTAAAACACACGGAGGGGAGATTTTATTAATGTCTGCAACAGTAACTCCAGAATCCCAGTGGCAGGAGAAGAAGAGTTGTGGCCTCAGCCCTGGAAGTGTGAAGCGAGTGTGTGAGAGAGAGCGAGAGAGAGAGAGAGAGAGAGAGAGAGAGAGAGAGAGAGGCAGGACTGTTGGCTCCTTTTTCTTTGGCTCAGGATATATATTTGTCCATTGAAAGCGAGGGGCAAATGGTGGCAGATGAACGGGGTCAGTGCTGCAGAGCATCTCCGTTGTCGTTCTGAGAGAGAGTGACAGAGAGAGACTTTGTTGACTACATGCAAATCCAAACGCTCTTGGGTTCGATTGAAGAGTTCTCTAAGTCATCGATCCGTAGCATTCTGAGAACATTACCTGCATCAGATGATTTACCTCTACTGCGTTCAATACGGTCAGTTCAGGCATGGCAAGAGACTGAAAAATACAAGAAGCACTTTAGCCACAGAAAGCACACACTCATGCGCGCGCGCGCGCGCACACACACACACACACACACACACACACACACACACACACACACACACACACACACACACACACACACACACACACACACACACACACACACACACACACACACACACACACACACACACACACACACACACACACACACACACACACACACACACACACACACACACACACACACACACACCACTCACCACGCCCTCATGCTGGCGTCTCCCCCGGGTCCGAAAGATGACAACACCCAAAAGGAGGATATTAGCTATCAGAGAGATAGCTAACAATGTACTGACTGATATGACCTTCCCTAGGAGAGAGCACAGAGGAGAGAGATGAGTATACAGTATCTATCTATTTATAGTATCTTAGTATGTACAGTGCATTCGGAAAGTATTCAGACCCTTTGCTATGAGACTCGTATTTGAGCTAAGCTGCATCCTGTTTCCATTGATCATCCTTAAGATGTTTCTACAACTTGATTGGAGTCCACCTGCGGTAAATTCAATTGATTGGACATAATTTGGAAAGGCACACACCTGTTCATATAAGGTCCCACAGTTGACAGTGCATGTCAGAGCAAAAAAACAGCCATGAGGTCAAAGAAATTGCCCATAGAGCTCCGAAACAGGATTGTGTCGAGGCACAGATCTGGGGAAGGGTACCAAAACATTTCTGCATCATTGAAGGTGCCCAAGAACACAGTTGCCTCCATCATTCTTAAACGGAAAAGAAGTTTGGAACCACCAAGACTCTTCCTAGAGCTGGCTGCTTGGCCAAAATGAGCAATCGGGGGAGAAGGGCCTTGGTCAGCGAGGTGACCAAGAACCCAATGGTCACTCTGACAGAGCTCCAGGGTTCCTCTGTGGAGATGGGAGAACCTTCCAGATGGACAACCATCTCTGCAGCACTCCACCAATCAGGCCTATATGGCAGTGGCCAGATGGAAGCCACTCCTCAGCTAATGGCACATGACAGCCTGCTTGGAGTTTGCCAAAAGGCACCTAAAGACTCTCAGACCATGAGAAACAAGATTCTCTGGTTTGATGAAACTAAGATTGAAATCTTTGGCCTGAATGCGCCATATCTGGAGGAAACCTGGCAACATCCCCACAGCATCATGCTGCGGGGATGGTTTTCAGCGACAGGGACTGGGGGACTAGTCAGGATCGAGGGAAAGATGAACGAAGCAGAGCACAGAGAGCTCCTTGATGAAAACCTGCTCCAGGTGCTCAGGACCTCAGACTGGGGGGTGAAGGACCTGAACCTGTTCAAACATCACCGGAGAGACCTGAAAATAACTGTGTAGCGACGCTCCCCATCCAACCTGACAGAGCTTGAGAGGATCTGCAGAGAAGAATGGGAGAAACTCCCCAAATACAGGTGTGCCAAGCTTGTAGCGTTATACCCAAGAAGACTCAAGGCTGTAATCTCTGACAAAAGTGCTTCAACAAAGTACTGAGTAAAGGATCTGAATACTTTCCGAATGCACTGTACCTACAGTATCTTAGTATCTATCTACAGTATCTTAGTATCCATCTACAGTATCTATCTACTGTACCTTAGTATCTATCTAAAGTATCTTAGTATCTATCTACAATATCTATCTACTGTACCTTAGTAACATTCTACAGTATCTATCTAATATAGCTTAGTATCTGTCTACAGTATCTATCTACAGTATCTTAGTATCTATCAACAGTATCTATCTAATGTACCTTAGTATCCATTTACAGTATCTATCTACAGTATGTTAGTATCTATCAACAGTATCTATCTACTGTACCTTAGTATCTATCTACAGTATCTATCGACAGTATCCATCTACAGTATCTATCTACTGTACCTTAGTGTCCCTCTCCAGTATCCAACTACAGTATCCATCTACAGTATCTTAGTATCTATCTACAATATCTATCTATAGTATCTATCTACATAATCTTAGCATCTATCTACAGTATCTTAGTATCTATCTACAGTATCTATCTATAGTATCTTAGTATCTATCTACAGTATATATTTATAGTATCTTAGTATCTATCTACAGTATCTATCTACAGTATCTTAGTATCCAACTACAGTATCTATCTTCAGTATCTTAGTATCTATCTACAGTATATATCTACATTATCTTAGTATCTATCTATGGTATCTTAGTATCTATCTACAGTATCTATCTATAGTATCTTAGTATCTATCTACAGTATCTATCTATAGTACCTTAGTATATATCTACACTATCTATCTACAGTATCTTAGTATCTATCTATAGTATCTATCTATAGTATCTTAGTATCTATCTATAGTACCTCAGTATCTATCTACAGTATCTTAGTATCCATCTACAGTCTCTATCTACATTATCTTACTATCTATCTACAGTATGCATCTATAGTATCTTAGTATCTTTCTACAGTATCTATCTACAGTTTCTTAGTATCTATCCACAGTATATATCTACAGTATCTATCTACAGGATCTTAGTATATATCTACAGTATCTATCTATAGTATCTTAGTATCTATCTACAGTATCTATCTATAGTACCTTAGTATATATCTACAGTATCTATCTACATTATCTTAGTATCTATCTATAGTATCTTAGTATCTATCTATAGTACCTCGGTATCTATCTACAGTATCTTAGTATCCATCTACAGTCTCTATCTACATTATCTTACTATCTATCTACAGTATGTATCGATAGTATCTTAGTATCTATCTACAGTATCTATCTACAATTTCTTAGTTTCTTTCCACAGTATATCTACAGTATCTATCTACAGTATCTTAGTATCTATCTACAGTATCTTAGTATCTATCTACAGTATATATCTATAGTATCTTAGTATCTATCTACAGTATCTATCTACAGTATCTTAGTATCCAACTACAGTATCTATCTTCAGTATCTTAGTATCTATCTACAGTATATATCTACATTATCTTAGTATCTATCTACAGTATCTTAGTATCCAACTACAGTATCTATCTTCAGTATCTTAGTATCTATCTATAGTATCTATCTACATTATCTTAGTATCTATCTATAGTATCTTAGTATCTATCTATAGTACCTCAGTATCTATCTACAGTACCTCAGTATCTATCTACAGTATCTTAGTATCCATCTACAGTCTCTATCTACATTATCTTACTATCTATCTACAGTATGTATCTATAGTATCTTAGTATCTATCTACAGTATCTATCTACAGTTTCTTAGTTTCTTTCCACAGTATATCTACAGTATCTATCTACAGTATCTTAGTATATATCTACAGTATCTTAGTATCTATCTACAGTATCTATCTACAGTATCTTAGTATCTATCTACAGTATCTATCTACAGTTTCTTAGTATATATCTACAGTATCTATCTACAGTTTCTATCTACAGTATCTTAGTATCTATCTACAGTATCTTAGTATCCATCTACAGTATCTTAGTATCCATCTGCAGTATCTTAGTATCTATCTACAGTATATATCTATAGTATCTTAGTATCTATCTACAGTATCTTAGTATCTATCTACAGTATCTTAGTATCTATCTACAGCATCTTAGTATCTATCTACAGTATCTTAGTATCTATCTACAGTATCTTAGTATCCATCTACAGTATCTTAGTATCCATCTACAGTATCTTAGTATCTATCTACAGTATCTTAGTATCTATCTACAGTATCTATCTACAGTATCTTAGTATCCATCTACAGTATATATTTACAGTATCTTAGTATTTATCTACAGTATCTATCTACAGTATCTTAGTATCAATCTATAGTATCTTAGTATATATTGACAATATCTATCTACAGTATCTTAGTATCTATCTATAGTATCTTAGTATCTATCTATAGTACCTCATTATATATCTACAGTATCTATCTACAGTATCTTAGTATCTATCTATAGTATATCTCTATAGTATCTTAGTATGTATCTCTAGTATCTACCGTATCTATCTATAGTATCTTAGTATCTATCTACAGAATCTTAGTATCTATCAACAGTATCTATCTATAGTAACTTAGTATATATCTATAGTATCTTAGTATCTATCTACAGTATCTATCTACAGTATCTTAGTATCTATCTATAGTATCTTAGTATCTATCTATAGTACCTCATTATATATCTACAGTATCTATCTACAGTATCTTAGTATCTATCTATAGTATATCTCTATAGTATCTTAGTATGTATCTCTAGTATCTACAGTATCTATCTATAGTATCTTAGTATCTATCTACAGAATCTTAGTATCTATCAACAGTATCTATCTATAGTAACTTAGTATATATCTATAGTATCTTAGTATCTATCTACAGTATCTATCTACAGTATCTTAGTATCTATCTATAGTATCTTAGTATCTATCTATAGTACCTCATTATATATCTACAGTATCTATCTACAGTATCTTAGTATCTATCTATAGTATATCTCTATAGTATCTTAGTATGTATCTATAGTATCTTAGTATCTATCTATAGTACCTCATTATATATCTACAGTATCTATCTACAGTATCTTAGTGGGGGGGGGGGGGTGTCCACATACTTTTGGTAATGTAACGTATCTATAAACCAGGCTAAAACACTTACTTTGTAATTGCTGCTCTTGTGACTCTAGAAAGAAAGGAAAGCGATAATATCATGTCATAATGCACCACATTATTCATTTGGATTCAAAATCTGAGAAGTAGTAAGCGAAGGTTTTAACTTGGCTGGCACAAGGTCAGACATTCTTCACACTAACTGAGCTCTAATAATCATTAAAGGATTAAGCAAACATTGCAAAGTTTCCTACCCATGTTGCTGTTTGATATTGTTGACGATGTTAATGATGATGGTGGTGGTGTTGTTGATGATGTCGTTTTGGGCGGGATCGACGATGTTTCTAAAACAAATGTCCGAAAAAAGATTGACTTTCATCTAAAAAATTATTTTATCAACATTATTAATTCAAATTTTGAATAAAAAAGGTACATCATTGTATGACAAAATAGAGAGAGATGCTTACTGTAATTTATGGTGGGTAACGTGGTTGTATATATTGTTGGAGTTTTTGTATCTAAAAAGATGTAAAGAAAAAGGTTTGTATACTGAAACAAAAACATAAACGCAACATGCAACAATTTTCATTGACTTTAATGAGTTACAGTTCAAACGAGGAAATCAGCCAATTTAAATAAATTTGTTAAGCCCTGATCTTTAGATTTCACAACTGGTCGCCATGGTATGTCTATGCATTCTAATTGCCATCGATAAAATGCAATTGTGTTCATTGTCCATAGCTTATGCCTGCCTATACCATAACCACACACGATGCCATACACGTGTCTTCGGTTGTGAAGCCGGTTGGACATACTGTCAAATTCTCTGAAACGACATTGGAAGCGACTTATGGTAGAGAAATGGACATTCAATTATCTGGCAAAAGCTCTGGTGGAGTCAGCAGGCCAACTGCACGCTCCCTCAAAACTTGAGACATCTTTGGCATTGTGTTGTACGACAAAACTGCACATTTCATTTCAGCTCATGAAACATGGGACCAATACTTAGCATGTTGCGTTTATATTCTGGTTCAGTGAAGTTATTCCCTTGGAGACTGAGATCAGACATAGCAGGAAATATCAAACAATTGCCCACACACACGCACACACACACCCCATTGTCCTCAGATTCCATACCCATTGCTTCCATACACTCACACAGCGGCTACACACACACAATGACAGTACACACACGTAGTGGCGGGCCCTCTGGCCACAGAAGCAGTGAAGAATTCCCAGCCCAGCCAAGAGAATACTGTAACTAACCAGAGAGAGAGAGCGATGTATGTGACAGGATGAGGATGGTGTGATGGTTAACATTACAGTTCTTTGATAATGTTTGCCCCTGGTCGTCACACACACCCCAATGTCCACAGATTCCCACCCATTGCTTCCATACACACACACAATGACAGTACACACACATAGTGGCGGGCCCTCTGGCCATGAAAACAGTGAAGAATTCCCAGCCCAGCCAAGAGAATACTGTAACTAACCAGAGAGAGAGCGAGACAGAGAGAGAGCAAAGAGAGAGAGAGAGCGAGAGCGAGAGAGACAGCAGGAAGACAGGCAGACAGAGAGCGCATAATAGAGACACATATTTCCCTCAGATTACACAGGTCCACAAAGAATTCGAAACCCGATGTTGATAAACTCCCAAATCTACTGGCTGAAATACCACAGTTTGCTGTCACAGCAGCAAGGTGTGTGACCTGTTGCCACAAGAAAAGGTCAACCAGTGAAGAACAAACACCATTGTAAATACAACCCATATTTATGCTTATTTTTCCCCCTTTTGTACTTCAACCATTTGCACATCGTTACAACACTGTATATATACATAATATGACATTTGTAATGTCTATATTATTTTGAAACTTCTGTGTGTAATGTTTACTGTTCATTCTTAAGGTTTATTTCACTTTTGTATATTTTGTATACTTCACCTGCTTTGGCAATGTTAACATATGTTTCGCATGCAGAGAGAGAGAGAGGACAGTATGAGGATGTCATGATGGTTAACAATGCAGTCCTTTGATAATGTTTGGCCCCTGGTCGTCACACACACCCCAATGTCCACAGATTCCATACACACACACAATGACAGTACACACCCATAGTGGCGGGCCCTCTGGCCACGGAAGCAGGGAAGAATTCCCAGCCCAGCCAAGAGAATACTGTAACTAACCAGAGAGAGAGCGAGAAAGAGAGAAAGCAAGAAAGCGAGACAGAGAGAGAGAGAGAGACATAGAGAGCAGGCAGACAGAGAGAGAAGGCAGACAGAGAGAACAGAGCAATGGACACCCCGCTGAGACCAGCGAGACACCCTCCCAGACCTGCAAGACCCCCTCCTGAAGGACCTGCACCGAGAGAACCCATGCCAAGAGGACCTACACCCAGACCACAGCATCACCAGCCACACCCCAACCAGCTAAGACCACATCCTATATAGGCCCCCCCCATATCAGACCTATAACCCTTCTGCCCACACGATGCCCCCATCTCCTGCGGCACGGACCTCAACATGACAGCAGGACATATGCCCAGGCCGTGATCAGAGCAACAGGCCCAACCCCCACTATTACACCCACGCAAGCCCCATCATGTGACCTTAGAGGTATGTATCAGATGCTCAACATGCTCTGCTCACAGCTACTGTGATGGTCCAGGCCTAAACCACACAAAAACATCACTAGACACTATGGAACACAAAGATTTTACCATCTCATCCTGGAATATACAAGGTCTGAGGTCATCTGCCTTTGGCCTAAAGAGCAGGAACTCAGACTTCAAAGAAATTGGAAATACAGACATTGTCATCTTACAAGACACATGGTAAAAAGGAGATGGACCCACTGGTTGCCCTCCAGGTTACAGAGAGCTGGTTGTCCAATCCACCAAACAACCAGGTGTGAAACAGGGAAGAGACTCAGGGGGTATGCTAATTTGGTATAGAGCAGACCTAACCCACTCTATTAAATGAGTCAAATCAGGAACATTTTACATCTGGCTAGAAATGAATAAGGAAATGATCTCAACAGAGAAAATGTGTCATGTGTGCTACCAATATCCCCCCAGTAGAATCCCCATACTTTACCAATGACAGCTTCTCCATCCTAGAGGGGAGATAAACAATTTCCAGGCCCAGGGACATGCACTAGTCTGTGCCGACCTAAATGCCAGAACTGGACAATAAACTAACACCCTCAGCACACAGGGGGACAAACACCTACCTGGAGGGGACAGCATTCTCTCCCCCACATGCCCCCCTAGGCATAACTATGACAACATAAGCAACAACAAAAAACGAGTCACAACTCCTGCAGCTCTGTCGCACGCTGGGTATGTACATAGTCAATGGTAGGCTTCGAGGGGACTCCTATGGTAGGTGCACATATAGCTCATCTCTTGGCAGTAGTACTGTAGACTATAGACGACTTTATCACTGACCTCAACCCAGAGTCTCTCAGAGCGTTCACAGTCAGTCCACTAACACGCTTATCAGATCACAGCAAAATCACACTCTACTTGAACAGAGCTTTGCTCAATCATGAGGAATCAAAGCCAAAGGAGCTGAATAATATTAACAAATGCTATAGATGGAAGGAAAGTAGTGTGGAAATCTACCAAAAAACAATTGGGCAACAACAAATTCAATCCCTTCTAGACAATTTCCTGGACAAAATGTTTCACTGTAATAGTGAAGGTGTAAACCTGGCAGTAGAAAACCTAAAGAGTATATTTGACCTCTCAGCGTCCCTATCAAATCTAAAAATTTCAAACAGAAATTCCAAAGAAAATGAACAACAATGACACACGGTTTGAAGAAGAATGCAAAATCCTAAGAATGAAACTGAGAAACTTGTCCAACCAAAAACATAGAAACCTGAGTCTATGCCTTTACTATGGTGAATCACTAAAACAATACAGAAATATGCTACACAAAAAGAAGGAACAGCACATCAGAAATCAGCTCAATGTAATTGAAGAATCCATAGACTAACCACTTCTGGAAAACTCTAAACAAACACAAATAATTATCTTTCCAAAATGGAGACATCTCCAAGGGTAAACCACTTCTCCAATATTTTTGGCTCTATAACAAAGAACAAACAGCAAAAACAGAAACAGTTGAAGTCGGATGTTTACATACACCTTAGCCAAATACATTTAAACTCAGTTTCACAATTCCTGACATTTAATCCTAGGAAAATGTAGTCTTATTTCAGTTAGGATCACCACTTTATTTTAAGAATGTGAAATGTCAGAATAATAGTAGAGAGAATGATTTATTTCAGCTTTTATTTCATTCATCACATTGCAATTGGGTCAGAAGTTTACATACACTCAATTAGTATTTGGTAGCATTGCCTTTCAATTGTTTAACTTGGGTCAAACGCTTCATGTAGCCTTCCACAAGCTTCCCACAATAAGTGAATTTTGGCCCATTCCTCTTGACAGAGCTGGTGTAACTGGGTCAGGTATGTAGGCCTCCATGCTCGCACACACCTTTTCAGTTCTGCCCACACATTTTCAATGGGATTGAGGTCAAGGCTTTGTGATGGCCACTCCAATACCTTGACTTAGTTGTCAACTTTGGAAGTATGCTTGGGGTCATTTTCCATTTGGAAGACCCATTTGCGACCAAGCTTTAACTTCCTGACTGATGTCTTGAGTTGTTGCTTCAATATATCCACATAATTGTCTGCAGCAAAGAACCCCCACAACATGATGCTGCCACCCCCATGCTTCACGGTTGGGATGGTGCTCTTCGGCTTGCAAGCCTCCCCCTTTATCTTCCAAACATATGGTCATTATGGCCAAACAGTTCTATTTTTGTTTCATCAGACTAGAGGACATTTCTCCAAAAAGTACGATCTTTGTCCCCAGGTGCAGTTGCAAACTGTAGTCTGGCTTTTTTTAATGGCAGATTTGGAGCAGTTGCTTCTTCCTTGCTGAGCGGCCTTTCAGGTTATGTCGATATAGGACTCGTTTAACTGTGGATATAGATACTTTTGTACCTGTTTCCTCCAGCATCTTCACAAGGTCCTTTGCTGTTGTTCTGGGATTGATTTGCACTTTTCGCACCAAAGTACGTTCATCTCTAGGAGACAGAACGCGTCTCCTTCCTGAGCGTTATGACGGCTGCGTGGTCCCATGGTGTTTATACTTGTGTACTATTGTTTGTACAGATGAATGTGGTACCTTCAGGCATTTAGAAATTGCTCCCAAAGATGAACCAGACTTGTGGAGGTCAATTTTTTTTATCTGAGGTCTTGGCTGATTTGTTTTGATTTTCCCATGATGTCAAGCAAAGAGGCACTTCGTTGAAGGTAGGCCTTTAAATACATCTACAGGTACACCTCCAATTGACTCAAATGTTTTCAATTAGCCTATCAGAAGCTTCTAAAGCCATGATATAATTTTCTGGAATTTTCCAAGCTGTTTAAAGTCACAGTTAACTTAGTGCATGTAAACTTCTGACCCACTGGAATTGTGATACAGTGAATTATAAGTGAAATAATCTGTCTGTAAACAATTGTTGGAAAAATTACTTGGGTCATGCACAAAGTAGATGTCCTAATCGACATGCCAAAACTATAGGTTTGTTAATTTATGGAGTGGTTGAAAAACGAGTTTTAATGACTCCAACCTAAGTGTATGTAAACTTCTGACTTCAACTGTACATGATCAAATACAAATCTTAGAATCAACTATTAAAGACCTCCAGAACCCACTGGATTCTCCAATTACCTTGAATGAACTACAGGACAAAATAAAAAACCCTCCAACCCAAAAAGGCCTGTGTTGTTGATGGTATCCTCAATGAAATTATAAAATATACAGGCCACAAATTCCAATTGGCTATACTAAAACTTTAACATCATCCTTAGCTCTGGCATCTTCCCCAATATTTGGAACCAAGGACTGATCACCCCAATCCACAAAATTGGAGGCAAATTTGACCCCAGTAACTACCGTGGGATATGTGTCAACAGCAACCTTGGGAAAATCCTCTGCATTATCATTAACAGCAGACTCGTACATTTCCTCAGTGAAACAATGTACTAGGCAAATGTGAAATTGGCTTTTTACCAAATTATTGTACGACAGACCACGTTTTCACCCTGCACACCCTAATTGACAAACAAACAAACCAAAACAAAGGCAAAGTCTTCTCATGCTTTGTTGATTTCAAAAAAGCCTTTGACTCAATTTGGCATGAGGGTCTGCAAAACAAATTGATGGAAAGTGGTGTTGGGGGAAAAACATACGACATTATAAAAGCCATATACACAAACAACAAGTGTGCGGTTGAAATAGGCAAAAAACACACACATTTCTTCCCACAGGGCCGTGGGGTGAGACAGAGATGCAGCTTAAGCCCCACCCTCTTCAACATACAGTGGGGAGAACAAGTAATTGATACACTGCCGATTTTGCAGGTTTTCCCTACTTACAAAGCATGTAGAGGTCTGTAATTTTTATCATAGGTACACTTCAACTGTGAAAGGCGGAATCTAAAACAAAAATCCAGAAAATCACATTGTATGATTTTTAAGTAATTAATTTGCATTTTATTGCATGGCATAAGTATTTGATCACCTACCAACCAGTAAGAATTCCATCTCTCACAGACCTGTTAGTTTTTCTTTAAGAAGCCCTCCTGTTCTCCACTCAATACCTGTATTAACTGCACCTGTTTGAACTCGTTACCTGTATAAAAGACACCTGTCCACACACTCAATCAAACAGACTCCAACCTCTCCACAATGGCCAAGACCAGAGAGCTGTGTAAGGACATCAGGGATAACATTTTAGACCTGCACAAGTCTGGGATGGGCTACAGGACAATAGGCAAGCAGCTTGGTGAGAAGGCAACAACTGTTGGCGCAATTATAAAAAAATAGAAGAAGTTCAAGATGACGGTCAATCACCCTCGGTCTGGGGCTCCATGCAAGATCTCACCTCGTGGGGCATCAATGATAATGAGGAAGGTGAGGGATCAGCCCAGAACTACACGGCAGGACCTGGACAATGACCTGAAGAGAGCTGGGTCCACAGTCTCAAAGAAAACCAATAGTAACACACTACGCCGTCATGGATTAAAATCCTGCAGCACACGCAAGGTCCCCCTGCTCAAGCCAGCGCATGTCCAGGCCCGTCTGAAGTTTGCCAATGACCATCTGGATGATCCAGAGGAGGAATGGGATAAGGTCATGTGGTCTGATGAGACAAAAATAGAGCTTTTTGGTCTTAACTCCACTCGCCGTGTTTGGAGGAAGAAGAAGGATGAGTACAACCCCAAGAACACCATCCCAACCGTGAAGCATGGAGATGGAAACATCATTCTTTGGGGGATGCTTTTCTGCAAAGGGGACAGGACGACTGCACCGTATTGAGGGGAGGATGGATGGGGCCATGTATCGCGAGATCTTGGCCAACAACCTCCTTCCCTCAGTAAGAGCATTGAAGATGGGTCGTGGCTGGGTCTTCCAGCATGACAATGACCCGAAACACACAATCAGGGCAACTAAGGAGTGGCTCCGTAAGAAGCATCTCAAGATCCTGGAGTGGCCTAGCCAGTCTCCAGACCTGAACCCAACAGAAAATATTTGGAGGGAGCTGAAAGTCCGTATTGCCCAGCGACAGCCCCGAAACCTGAAGGATCCGAAGAAGGTCTGTATGGAGGAGTGGGCCAAAATCCCTGCTGAAGTGTGTGCAAACCTGGTCAAGAACTACAGGAAACGTATGATCTCTGTAATTGCAAACAAAGGTTTCTGTACCAAATAATTAAGTTCTGCTTTTCTGATGTATCACATACTTATGTCATGCAATAAAATGCAAATTAATTACTTCAAAAATCATACAATGTGATTATCTGGATGTTTGTTTTAGATTCCGTCTAAATTCCGTGAAAATACATGATCTAAGTGGTTGATAGTTGGTATTCAGCAATCATAAAAGCCTTTTTATGCCTTTTTTTGCCTTATTAACTTTAAAGAACTATTACAATTGTGATATTTATCAGACAGCATAGGCAGCAGCTCTATAGAGATGAGATGATGACTTGGATTGAAGTAATAAAGACATCAAATATTTTATTAAAGTAATGTGAATAAATTATGGATAATAAGTGATAAGCAATAATGGGTCGTCACATGGGACTTTTATGAATTGTTAATTCTGTGTTGTTACAGCATTTAACCCACATAAAGCATGTGCATCTAATGTCTAAAAATACAATTGAAACTCCAAAAAACGTGATTCTTTTTTAATAATTGAACTAAAACTGACCTCAAAAAGCCATAATCACGGGGCCTCCCAAGTGACGCAGCAGTCTAAGACACTGCTTTGCAGTGCTAGCGGCGTCAATGCAGACCCTGGTTCGATCCCAGGCTGTGTGGCAGCCGGACGCGACCGGGAGACCCATGAGGAGGTTCACAATTGGCCCATTGTCGTTTGGGTTAGGGGAGGGTTTGGCTGTCCTTGTCCATTCGTGTTCTAGCGACTCCTGTGGCGGGCCGGGCAGATGCACGCTGACATGGTCGACAGTTGTACGGTGTGTTTCCTCCGACACGTTGGTGCGGCTGGCTTCCGGGTTAAGCGACCAGTGTGTCAAGTGGCTTGGTAGGTTCGTGTTTCGGAGAGACGCATGGCTCTTCGCCTCTCCTGAGTCCGTACGGGAGTTGCAGCAATGTCACAAGACTGTATTGGATATCACAAAATTGGGGGTAAAAAGTACCAAAAAACGAAGAAGAATAAGGAAAAATAAATCGCTCGGCACTGATGGTTGATAAGCAACTGCTTGTTAGGGTAAGGGTTACATCTAGGGTTAGTTGAAATGTTATTGATCGTCTGTAGAGCATCTATAGATGGACAATCCAAATTAAGTGTTACCACACACACACACTTACCAAGTGTAGTTGCTTTTTGGCATCTCACTGCATCAACTAGAGAGGAAAAGAGAGAGATGAAGAGCAATGGGTTAAAACGACTAGTTATTGTAAATAAGCATATTTCCCACACGTATGTACAGAAGGCACACACACATGCATACGTACGCATGGACACAAGCACACACACATACACTTAACCGGTGCAGTTGCTTTTGGCCATCTATCTGCATCACACAGAGAAGGAAAGGTAAAAACATCCCTCTTTTTAATAAAAATATTTCACACACACACACACACACACACACGCACACACAAATGCTTACCAAAAACATCAGCACATTCTGTAAACAAAACACAGGGCATATAGTAAGAAGGGAGATGCGTTGATAATATACAACATACAGTGCCTTCGGAAAGTATTCAGACCCCTTGACGTTTTCCACATTGTGTTAGGTTACAGCATTATTCTAACATGTATTAAATTGTTTTTTTCCCCCTCATCAATCTACACACAATACCCCATAACGACAAAGCAAAAACATGTTTTTAGAAATGTTTGCTAATTTATATATATATAAAAAAACATAAATGGGTATTCAGACCCTTTACGCAGATGCATATTGGGCAGCGATGACCACCTTGAGTCTTCTTGGGTATGACGATACAAGCTTGGCACACCTGTATTTGGAGAGTTTCTCCCATTCTTCTCTGCAGATCCTCTCAAGTTCTGTCAGGTTGGATGGGGAGCGTCGCTGCACAGCTAACTTCAAGTCTTTCCAGAGATGTTCGATCGGGTCCAAGTCCGGGCTCTGGCTGGGCCACTCTAGGACATTCAAAGACTTGTCCTGAAGCTACTCCTGCATTGTCTTGGCTGTGTGCTTAGGGTCGTTGTCCTGTTGGAAGGTGAACCTTCACCCAGTCTGAGGTCCTGAGCGCTCTGGAGCAAGGATCTCTCTGTACATTGCTCCGTTAATCTTTGCCTCAATCCTGACTAGTGTCCCAGTCCCTGCCGCTGAAAAACATCCCCACAGCATGAAGCTGCCACCACCATGCTTCAGCGTAGGGATGATGCCAGGTTTCCTCCAGATGTGAGGCTTGGCATTCAGGCCAAAGATTTCAATCTTGGTTTCATCAGACCAGAGAATCTTGTTTCTCATGGTCTGAGAGTCTTTGGGTTCCATTGGGTTCTTGGTCACCTCGCTGACCAAGGCCCTTCTCCCCCGATTGCTCAGTTTGGCCGGGCAGCCAGCTCTAGGAAGAGTCTTGGTGGTTCCAAACTTCTTCCATTTAAGAATGATGGAGGCCACTGTGTTCTTGGGGACCTTCAATGCTGCAGAATTGTTTGGGTACCCTTCCCCAATCCTGTCTCGGAGCTCTACGGACAATTCCTTCAACCTCATAGCTTGGTTTTTGCTCTGACATGCACTGTCAACTGTGGGACCTTATATAGACAGGTGTGTGCCTTTCCAAATCATGTCCAATCAATTGAATTTACCACAGGTTGATTCCAATCAAGTTGTAGAAACAATGTTGAGTCTCATAGCAAAGGATCTGACCACTGATGTAAATAAGGTATTTCTTTTTAACATTTTTTAGAGATTTGCAAAAGAAAATCAAAACCTGTTTTCGCTTAGTCATTATGGGGTATTGTGTGCAGATTTCTGAGGATTTAATCAATTTTTAGAAAAAGGCTCTAACGTAAGAAAATGTGGAAAAAATCAAGGGGTTTGAATACTTTCTGAAGGCACTATCGATGTACTTCATGTAATATTATGATTTTATGCACTGGAGGTCATGGAACCAAAGGTATTTTAAACATTACCATCCTCTTGTTCTTGTGACAAATTATATTTCTGATTGAATGCATCTTCAACCAGACACTTGAAGCCTTTCAAACTGACCAACTCCACGTCAGCTAGACTGTATGTGACATTGGAGACACACTCAGGTTCCTGTTATACAGGGGAAGGAAGAAGAAGAGGCTCAGTACTGGAGGAAGACACACACACACACACACCACACCACCCACCCACCCACACACACCCACACACACACACACACACACACACACACACACACACACACACACACACCTACCTTCCCATGCAGACAGGTCAGTAAGTAACATACAGTAGAATTTGTTTTGTCTTCAGTGTAATCTTTGCATTCAAAGTCCTCCTTACAGTTCTCCCCATAGAACCTGCTAAGGGCTTTTGCAACAAATGTTTCCTGTAATAAACATGTGGAAATGACAGCAATTAAGTTTATAATCCTTTACGGCCAAAACATAGCTTGAGATAAGCTTGCACAACATTGACAGTTTCATAACATTTTGCATGTATGTCAATGGATTCAAGTTCAATTTACACTTGCAGATTTCAAGTTAGGAGTCAGGCTTTACAGATAGAATGTACAGAAATGGAATGGAACCCATACCTCACTTTTGTTCACTCTGAACAAATAGCCCTTTGGCAGACGTTCTACCTTGAAGGTAAAAAGGCAACCAGTTACTTAAAGGTTCAACATCATATTATGGGTTGGCAGTGTAGCCTAGTGGTTAGAGAGTTGGACTAGTAACCGCAAGATCGGTACAAATCTCTCGTTCTGCCCCTGAACAAGGCGGTTAACCCACTGTTCCTAGGCCGTCATTGAAAATAAGAATTTGTTCTTTAACTGACTTGCCTAGTTAAAATAAAAAATAAAATAAAACATATTTATTTTTTTTATTTTTTTAAATGAACCTTTATTTAAGTATGAAAATGCACCAAAAGTTTAGAAGAATTGTGATGAGTAACTAGTGACTATCATTTACCATTTCTGTCAGAAGTTCGTTATGCATGCAGTCATTCGCCTTACACAGACAGGCTCTCCACAGGCACACCTGCTGAGGAGAGGAGAGGCGAGGAGAGGAGAGAGTAGAGGATCAAAGCAGAGGAGAGGAAAGGAGGGAATCCGTGGAGTACACTATGTATCTGTTAATAACCTGAAGAGTGCAATGTGCATAATCATTCAATAATAGTCAATACCCAATTGAATTATATGCAAATTTCACTACAACCACATCAGATAGAATTCAAACCTGGTTTCATTCATCTGTAGCTAAACAAGTAGTGCACATAAGTAGTAGGAGCTGTGTGTGTTTCAGGGTCGCGGTTAAACCTTTTCCAGTCAATTCAGGGTGTCAAAGATTCACGGCCCACTGTTTTACATGATAAAGTGAGCGAAACCCAGATGGGTACTGGTATCTCCAGCTGCAGGTGTGCCTGTCAGTGCTGTGACAGCTTGAATAGTGTCGGTGAGAAATGATGAGGCAATATAGAGTCTAGAACTCACAAAGAGACAAGCTCTGATGATCCATGCCAAGTCACTTGTCATGTTGCCTTGGTAAACATTAGGATTCCCCCTGGGCAGAAAGAGACAGGGGGGGGGGGGGGGGGGGGGGGGGGCAGGGGGACAGAGAGAGTTAATAAATATTCTTCCTTGAACAATTCTCCCTGCAAAATTTCCTCAACTTTCAGTTAGTACTGGTTTATCCTGACAGAAACATTCCTGACAGACCATTCTTTGTCTGACCGCCATTTGAGGGACAGAATGTTTTTCAAGCGTCACTTCCATCCTTTGTGTGTGTCATCAGTGTGATTGTCTATGCTGTTAATTAAGCACATTTCATATGTTGTGTTGGTCATTAGCAAATACTGTAGATTTTTCAGGAGGTAGGATCGGTTTACTGGTGGCATAACAGTAGGAATGTATTTATCTAACTTTGAATGTGTAACCAAGCAGTTAATATCCTACCAGCTGAACATAACATATACTCATGCATGACCAGTGGTGGAACAAGTACACAATTGTCATACTTGAGTAAAATTATAGATTATATGGTGGAAATTACAACATTATGTTATTCGCATGACTTTATATTAGAATGTATTCTTGTATTAGTACTTTCACAGTCTGGCTGTTCATCTGAGAGGAGCTTCTGATGCTTAACGCTGGCAATTGATTTCCGATGCCTTGGTGATAAAACCTAGACTGCATAGCGTCTGTGTGAAATGCTGGCCTGTTTGCCAGGGCCAAGTACCCCTCCCTGCAGTTTATTGCTCCCACATCGCAGATGAACACTGGACTTCATCATTTGAGGGAAGGACCTAGTGTGCTATGTTACATGAGTATTTCTGTATAAACAATTACCTAGAGACAGAAACCTGGTGCAATGTAAATCTTACTGTCTGCTGCTTGATATCACAATGTACCTGTGTATAATTCTACACATCTGTTATTTGTCATGAACATTCAGGAGGATGCACTTTGCTATAAAGAGCAGTAAACCCAAATCTGCTCATTGGGCTCTCAACAATTACCGATGGGTGGTCGCTGTTCAGCTCTGTGATTGCAATTCTTAATCGATAATAAAGTTGGATTGTTTTGAAGAAATCTAAAAGTCTTGAATCCAAAATATTCCACGACAATAAATGTATAGAACGTTACTCAAGTAAAAGTGAAAGTCAGCCAGTAAAATACTACTAGAGTAAAAGTCTAAAAGTATTTGGTTTTAAATATAGTTAAGTATCAAAAGTAAATGTAATTTGCAAATGACAAATGACATGTAATTAAGCAAAGAAGATGGCACCATTGTTCTTGTTTTAAAATGTCCGGATAGCCAGGGACACACTCTAACACTCAGACAGTATTTACAAAATATAAATTTGTCTTTAGTGAGTCCACCAGGCCAGAGGCAGTAGGGATGACCACATGTTATCTTGATAAGTGTGTAAATTAGACCATTTTCCCATCCTGCAAAGCATTCAAAATGTAATGAGTACTTTGAAAGTACAATATTTTCTTTAGGAATGTAGTAAAAGTTATCAAAAACATAAATAGTAAAGTAAAGTACAAATACTCCAAAAAATTACATAAGTAGTACTTTCAAGTATTTTTACTTAAAGTACTTTACACCACTTTGTATGACAAAGTTGTCTTGAAGACCAAACTCAGGATCATATACTGTACATCACTGTCACAAGGCACTATTCCTTGTAAGATCAATTGACTAATGTTATGACCTGTTTTACTCAAGAGAGGGGAAAGTAATGTATCTGTATTTAAACTAAGAGATCCATTGGTTGCTAAATATAATATTTTACACTTAGTCTTAGTCGTCACTCAGGGGAACAGCTTTGGTGACCGTTGCAACACGCACGCTCTACCCAAGTCTGTAGCCTGTAAACAACAGCCATTGTGATACTTTGCCATAAGCGTTTGTTGACTGAGTGTGGGCTGGTCTAAGTCCAGGATTAAATCCCATTATGCTTTTCAGCGAAGCACCTTTTAAAGGCAACGTTCTCAAGCTCATGGGAAAGGGTCAAGGCATCAAAGAGAAGAAAGGCCCTGAAAAAGGTCACCAAGTTTCAAAGGTCGTTAAAATGGACCTGTGTCACCTAGGGGGTTGAATCAACATAGAAAACGAATTAGACTTGCAAAAATTAATCAACGTAAGGTGCATTTTGTCTTTTTTTGGCCCAACTTTGACCCTAAATCCAATGACATGGTGACATTTGTTTTGTTGATGTCACCTTGAATTCACATTAGTTGACAACTCAGCCAAATGTGAATCCAACCTAGACGTTGAACTGACGTCTGTGCTCAGTGGTTACCTTGATTATGCCAAACAGCTGCTGATACACTTACAGTGGACAGTGGACAATGTACATGTTCTCACTCACTTGGCAGATGTTGTATTTCACAACTGCTCACTCGATGAGCTTAATTGAGTTTGAGAACCAGCTGCAGTGGCTTAAACGTGCCAGCAAAAGCCTACGCTGTGACTGTCTTAATAAAGCCGAGTGAAACATACTGCCAAGAATATCCAATCGTATATACAGTATAGTTTAGCACGTGAGGTGGTTGCTTCCTCTTCGTGGACAAACGTGACTT